>NC_142944.1:50549407-50633258 GCF_046866305.1 Octopus bimaculoides
AACCTTTCCACTAATGCTCATTTTATGGATTTCTCAATTTTTCCTATTTTGGTTGTAAATTACTTTATGCGATCAGAATATTAACAAGTCTGCTGATTTATTAATAAAATATAACAAAGAAAAATAAAATATAGAGTATAAAGCTCTACAAGTCAATGTGTTCTTGGTGCTGCTAGCAACTAAGACTGATCTGATTATCTTTTACTTGTTGCAGTCACTTCACTGCAGCCATGCTGGAGCACCGCCTTCAAGGGTTCCTTTTTTTTTAATATTTAGTCGAGCAAATCAACCTTATGACATATTTCTAAAGTCTAGTACTTCTTCTATTGGTATCTTTTTGCTGAACCTCTAAGTTACAGGAACATAAACACACCAATTCCGGTTGCCAATCATTGGTGGGGGATAAACACGCACACTCACACAGATGATGGGGCTTCTTTCAGTTTCCATTTACCAAATCCACTCACAAATTACATCCTTCAGTCATCATCATTTTTTTGAGTGATTTTTCCATGGTGGCAGAGATTGAGAGAGAATTCTTGAGGCAGTATTCTATGGCCAGGTTGCTTTTCATGAACTTTAACCTTAACTTGTTTCCAAGTTAGGTTTTTTTGGTCAGTGACTTTGTGTGTTACACTACTGCTGGATGTTTTGTTTATGAGAGACAATGTCATTGCTGTTGAGATAATGTAATTGCTAAGATACATGAATACATACACATATGCATATGTATGTATATTTTAAGATCCACAAGATCAGAACTTCACTGCAGCTCTTGGTGGTCCAAAGCAGATATGCTATTTATGTGGGTGTCTTTTCAAAATATTGCCTGGTTTAAAAACCCACATCAGATGCCATGATAGATCTAAGGTGTAAGTACAAGAGGTGGTCAATTTCTGTATAAGGAGTAGACAACCACCATATATATATATATATATATATATATATATATATATATATATAATAATAATAATACTATAAAAAGAGACAGATCCTCTGAAGTGAAATCATAAATCATATTTTGAAGAACCTACAAGAATAGGTGCAAGCACTAATATTTATAAAACATGTGACATATTAATAAAAATCTGTAAATGTACAACCATCCAGATATCTGAGTACCTTATTATTTTTTCTAATATATAATTCCTGTACATCACCTCCAAACCTTCCAATATATATATATGCACACATCGTGTGTGAGAGCATGTGTTACTGTCTCCTTGCTTTGACAGTGTCCTTCATTCCCAATCTTTGTGGAAACATGTCTGGTTTTGGAGAAGTGAGGGTTGGCAACAGGAAGAGTGTCCAGCTGCAGTAGATCTCTCACAAAAATTCTTTCTGAACCTTGCAAGCAAGTGGAAGTTAGTGATCATGCACACACATGATAGGCTTGTACAGTTTCCACTTAACAAAATTTCACTCATGAGATATTGGTCAACTTAGGCTATAACAGATTTACTTGCCCAAGGTATTATGCAATGGGATTGAACTGGAAACCATGTGATTTGAAGTAAATTTCACGACTACAGGAGTATGTTTTTTTTTTTATTATTATTATTCTCAATGCAATATGTCCAGATAAAATTTTAAAAAAATATTGCCTTTAATTTTTACAGTTGGATGATTTGTGCTGGCAAGTAAAATAAAAACACAGATAAAAGAAACCAATTAAATATTTGACTTAATTTGCATATCCGTGCAGCACAAGTCAATTATTATTTTATGTTTGTATCAAATCTTCCCCTCCTTCTCCTCCCCCATTTTGTGCAGTATTGCACATCCTTTGTGTTATTCTTCAAATTATCCAAAGAAGAAAAGGAATCTAATAATATAAAAACCTGTGATGAATCATGGTTTATGACTGTTTTCCATTCATTGCATGGAATTTTCATATTATGGCACTTATTTCAGTTTGGTGTCTCTGATTAAAAACAAATCCAACTTTAGAGTAAAATAAAAGCATCTCTACACATTCCATCAATAATCTTAGACCTCTTGAACCATTTTCTGCTGGTTCCATAATCTATCTGGTATTGGTTAGTTAATCCTTCTCCAATTATTTATGTGGGTAAATTCTTTAAGAGACATCTGCAGAGATATTGGATATTGCAAAATGCTTTTTATAGATTCTAATCTTCATAAATCAAGCAAAGTTTGAAAAGAAGAAAGCAACTGGATTTAATTTCATTCATTATAATATATATATATATGTATACATATATATATATATATATATATATATATATATATATATATGTATATATATATTTATATATAAAAACTGTTTTTATTTTAAAATAAAATAAAATTTTATCTGGAGTCTAAATCATTTAACCCCGATATTATGATAAAACCTAAAACCATATTGTTTTACCATAATACACAGTAGCAGCAACATTATTATTATTATTACTAATGGTAGTGGTGGTTTGTTAGCTGTCAATTGCAAAGTAATTATGACAATCATTATAAATTAGCTGCTGGAGATAGAATCTCTCCTTGTACTGTTCTATCGCCAGGATAGTCTGTTGCTTCCTTATCTTCGTTTTCACACTTCCCCATTACCATTTTTAGTTTTTAATTTTTTATATTAAGTTTGCCCAGAGTTATTATTTTGCCCCTTGTCAGTCTGTTGACCCTAACTAAGCAGACTATATTAACCCTTTTGATACTAACCTGTTACTGACGATCATTCCTGCTTCTATGATAGCAACTTCCTGTTTTAAAGCGATCAAAATTTCATACTTAATCTTTTATCTTTTACTTATTTGTCATTAGACTGTGACCATGCTGGGGCGCCACCTTGAGGAATTTTTAGTCAACCCAATTTTATCAGTCTCATTAGCTGAACTACTACGTTATGGGGACATAAACACACCAACGCCAGTTGTCAAGTGCTTAGTAAGGGACACATACACGCACACATTTTCTGCCTACCAAACTACCAAATCCACTTAAAAGTCTTTGATTGGCCTGAGATTATAGTAGTAGAACTGAACCCAGAATTATGTGGTTGGGAATTAAGCTTCTTACCATACTATCATACCTGTGCCTAATAATCACAAAACTTATTTTACTAGATTCTTTATTCTAAAAATGAATAAAAACCAAATCTATTTCAGAAAAAATATGGTAACAAAACAGTTAAAAGGCACATTCAGGTTACAACAGCCATTTTTTTTTTTTTTTTGTGAACATAGTCTATGACTATTCAATTCATCCTTCAAATTTCTTTTTGTTTGATTTAAGGTAGTATAATGTAATTTAAGGAAGATTAGGCTGCTATTTCAAGTAGGTCAAACATCCACATAGGTTTAGTTGTTGACTTGAGCTGATGTGTTTTCTTTTTGTGTCTAAAATGAATTTAGGTGCTATCAGAAGTGAACAGAGATATTAGATATAATACAGTTGGACAAAGGCCCTAGAGGGGTGGTATACTAATAGCTGTTACTGAATGTGGTATAGTCAATCCAAGAGCATAGTCTTCAGTGATGTAATAGTATTATAGATACAATACCAACTTTCCAGTTATTGATGATCTCAAACATTTTATAATCCACACTGATTTTAAGCAGAAATTTTAAATTCTCACAGCTGCCTGACTAGTTTCCTGGGTAGCCCTGTTTCATAATACTTTTGACAGTACAGTATTAATAAACATGTATCGTTTATACTAACGTATAGAGATCCTGTATTTAATTTAATCATTTAGGTAAGCTTAATAACCAGAATAGGCTTTGGAACTAAAGGTTCTGGAAAAAATCAATGTTGTACTTGTATTAATAATTATTAACTTGACCTGTATTAATAATTATTAACTTGATTAGAACAAGCACAGACGACTACACCTACCTCAATATTTTGCTAATATTAATTTATCAACTAAGGTAGAATTGTTAACATACTGGACAACATGCCAACGGTTGTTCTGTGTGTTCACCATCTGTTCTTATTGGAGCTTTCGGCACAAATGACAAGCAGTACAGCATGTCATTTCCAAATTTCTGGCAGAGTGGATTGTGTCAGGGTGCTGTTTTACTCACAGACAGTGCCTAACTGGTCCTACTATACTGTGTAGTCGACAAAATCAAAACCAAACAATGCGCATGCACGAAATTAAAAATATGAAATGGCGACAATTTACCCATCACAGCCTCTGTGTGTGTGTGTTTGTCCCATCACTGCCTGACAACTGGTGTTGGCGTGTTTACATCCCTGTAACTTAGCAATTCAGCAAAAGAGTCCGATAGAATATTAGGCTTAAAAGATAAGTCCTGGAGGTGATTTGTACAACTAAGACCCTTGAAGGTGGTGTTCCAGCATGGCTGTAGTCAAATGACTGAAACAAGTAATAGAATATCTATATAGTATGTAGATAGGGTTATAATCCAAGCTGTGTTCTTATAAAGCACATCTGCATATTCCAGTGCTCCAAAATTGTATACAGATGTTATGATTGTATAAGGTACGCATAAGGATAGAAAAATACTGGAAAATAGTTTTGCAGAGTAATTATATATTAAAACAGGAAATTGGAAAATAATTGTTTGGTATTATTTATTCACCATTACATGGATTTCATTTGCTAATAGGAGTTACAAGACTGTACATGTAGAAGACACAGGGAAGATATCTCCTATTGGAAATTTTTCAGACACAGTCAAATAATAAATATATATATATATATATATATATATATATATATATATATATATTAAATATATACTTTTATAAAACAAATTTTACAAAATATATAGTATCTGTTAACAGTCTTAGCAAAAAGCTCACAGGTGAGTTTTTGTATATATATATGTATATATGTCTCTTAAAAGATAGAGCTCAAAATCAATGCATTGAAGATACTTTATTGCAGCAACAATTATAATAACAGAAACAACCACAATAAGCTGAACCTACGCACATTTCAATAGGGTATCTCGGATAAATAAACCACATCATAAGATGTCTCGTAAAATATTGTAACAAATTTTGAGCTCTATCTTTTAAGAGACATATATACATACATATATATATATATATATACCAACTAGAAGAATGACAGAGCTTCTCTGTTATGTTTGAGAGGAAGTTAAAAATAGAACTAGTATCATCTGTATTTTTAGTGAAGAATCTAGTTCACCATTGTCTAACAAAGCTCAGTTTTTAAGAGCTCTTTATATATATATATATATATATATATATATGCATATATGCATACATATATGTACATACCTACATATATATGTATATATACATGCATATATCGGTACAGGACATCAAAAAACATAGACGCAATGAGAAAACGAAAACATAAAAACAAAAACATAGAAAACAAACCATTTTCGAACAACGGAAAAAATCTCCCAGGGAAATGAGACATGCAACATAAAGAACATTCCCCTACATCAGTTGTCCCTGTTTCATCTACTCCGCGTTTTGAAGGTATATATATATCATCACCATCATCATCATCGTTTAACGTCCGCTTTCCATGCTAGCATGGGTTGGACGATTTGACTGAGGACTTGTGAACCAGATGGCTACACCAAGCTCCAATCTGATTTGGCAGAGTTTCTACAGCTGGATGCCCTTCCTAATGCCAACCACTCCGAGAGTGTAGTGGGTGCTTTTACGTGCCAGTCCAGCGGCACTGGCAACGATCTCGCTCGAATGTCTTTTCACGTGCCAGGAAGGCAACTTTGGTAATGATCATGCTCAAATGGTGCTATTTACGTGCCACCGGCACGGAAGCCAGACAGCTGGTGCTTTGGCAACGATCACTCTTAGATGGTGCTCTTAGTGATTTACTGGTACTGGTGCCATCACAATTTCGCTTTTGCTTGCCCCAACAGGTCTTCGCAAGCCAAGTTTAGTGTTCAATGAAGACGTTGGCATGGGTGCCAGTCTACAAATTTAGTTCGATTTCGATTTCACTTGCCTCAACAGGTCTTCGCAAGCGGAGTTTAGTGTCCAATAAAGGAATGTTACGCGTAAGTGGGCTGGCTACATCCCTGGCAGAGACCTTGGATTTTGGTCTCACTTGGCCTGCCGGGTCTTCTCACGCACAACATATTTCCAAAGGTCACGGTCACAAGTCATTACCTCGGTGAGGCCTAATGTTCAGAGGTCGTGCCTAACCACCTCATCCCAGGTCTTCCTGGGCCTGCCTCTTCCACGGGTTCCCTCAACTGCTAGGGTGTGGCACTTTTTCACACAGCTATCCTCATCCATTCTCGCCACATGTCCATACTAGCGCAATCGTCTCTCTTGCACACCACAACTGATGCTTCTTATGTTCAACTTTTCCCTCAAGATACTTACACTCTGTCGGGTATGCACACTGACATTACTCATCCATCGGAGCATACTGGCTTCATTCCTTGTGAGCTTACGCATGTCCTCAGCAGTCACGACCCATGTTTCACTGCCATGTAGCATGGCTGTTCGTACACATGCATCATACAGTCTGCCTTTTACTCTGAGTGAGAGGCCCTTTGTCGCCAGCAGAGGTAAGAGCTCTCTGAACATTGCCCAGGCTATTCTTATTCTAGTAGCTACACTTTCAGTGCACCCACCCCCACTATTAACTTGGTCACCCAGATATCAGAAGCTATTAACTACGCCCATATTTTGTTATATGCTAAGCCACTTGATTTTAAATTGAATTAATATTCAATTTATCACCCTATCTATAACTTCCTAGTTAACCTGCCTTTGATATTGCTAGTTAACCTGCCTTTGATATTGCTATATATATATATATATACATATATATATAATCTGCCAGCCAAAGGGTAAAGATCCTATAAGTGTCCTTAAATTGCTTTTAATAAAGATTTGAGTGTAGTGGCTTTAATAATAAAGATGTTTTTTCCCCAAACTTTCCCATCTGGTCAGTAACAACCAGTATTATGCATGCATGCAATCCTAAGCACCTGTATGTATCCACTTTCCCATTGCTGGTTTTAACTTCAGAATTCTAGCTTTATTAGTAATGTTGTCTACCCACTCTTTCCATCAAATTAAGATCTCCATGGTATCTCCAAATAGGAATTCTATAATTCTGTAACATTTAACAACAAAACCATACTTCTATAAATTTAAAGAATGTTCATTATTTTATGTGATGGGATAACCTCAAGCTATTTAGTATTATTAATGTGATATGAAAATACACACACACACACACACATGATTAAAATCATGTGAAGGTAACTCTCTCTCTCTTTTTCAGAGATATTTTTAATCTTCATCAATTAATTGACTTATTGTAAAATTCTGAATTTATCCCTCTGTGGTCTAGGATAATCTTGTACCAACAGTGGTGTGCTGCCTCTCCCCTTCTGTGACGTTTCCCACCAGGGCTGCAGTATGGTCCATGTGGACTGTCAGTGGTCTATATTAGTTTTGGTTGATCAAATTGAGTTTTACTCCCTTCCATGTTATATAATGAAATTAAAAATAAATGAGGAGAATCATTCATGGTGATTTTTCTCTTGAATTTTGTGAACCACCTTTCTGGAAAAGGTTTTACATATCTGTTTAGCCTTAGGATTCCTAATCAGGGAATAAACCTAATCCCATAGAAGATAAAAATTTACTGGACAAAGAATAAATATATTTGCTGCTTCTTTCATTGATTTACTGTTTTATTTTACATACCAGCATGGTTTAGACAGCGAGTTATTGAGATAGGATTTTATAGTCAGATGGTCTTCCTGCCACTGGCCTGTACTTGTTCTTCAAGTAATAGATCCTTTATTCCAGAGGTCTTCAAAAACACAGTAGAAATGGTCATAATGTCAGCAAAGAATGTCAATGTTATTGTTGTCTTGCTGAAGCAGTGACAAGCTTTGAACATTAACATTCGTTCTTGTGTGTATACACACATACCTAACTGTCTCTGTTTATACACATATACACATTAATCTACCAACCTATACACACTATACTTCTATTGTCTGTACACATATATATACTTCTATTTGTCTATACACATACATACACTTCTATCTATTTGTCTATACACATACATACTTCTCTCTATTTGTCTATACACATACATACACTTCTCTCTATTTGTCTATACACATACAGAGGGGTGGGGGGCAGAGAGGACGGACAATTTTTTGAAAATTTCACAAAATCATTAATTTTAGCTGCAAACAAATTTTGACATAAATGAGTTCATATTGAATTAGCGTTTGTCAAAATCAAGTGTGAAAACAATATCCATCTTGTGGTGTCCGTCTTCATTGATGCATTTCTGAAGGCATTCTTGGAAGTTGGCCCCATTTTCTCCAACAATGCTCTGTCGATTTGGGCAACTTCCACACAAATAGCTTCCTTCAAATCACCCAATGTATGGGGCTTATGCACATACATACATGCCTTGAGGTTTCTCCACAAGAAATAATCACACATGGACAAATCAGGGAACTGAGAGAGCCAAGAAATGACAGCAAACCTGGAAATGAGGCGGTCATCAAAGAGAGGGTGAAGAACGTCCATTGATGTTCTGGCTGTGTGGGCCATTGCCCCATCCTGATGAAACCACACACGTTAAATAGGCATATGTTATCATAATTCAGGCACAAAAAAGTTGTTTATCATCTCAATGTCATGCTTGGGGTTCACAGTAACAGTATTTCCATTATTGTCTTAAAAAAAGTAAGGAACAATGACAGCAGCTTTTTAACAGCACACTAAACCATCACTTTTGGGCTGTGCAGTTCTCTCAGATTTTCAAGAGCCCAATGACAACCATTTTCTTGATTCACCATACCATTGAGATGAAGATGAGCTTCATCTTTCCTTAACAAAATGCGGTTGTCATTTGCCTCAAAAATTGCTTCCATCTGATGTGTGAAGTTAAGCCACTGTGCATAGTCCCATGGTTTCACCTGTTGCCCAATAACCAATTTGTACAGGTGGAAATGCAGGTCTTCATACAAAATATGCCTTACTGATCGATTACCAATGCCAAGTTCAGTGGAATGCCTCTGAGCAGAGTGATTCAGACTCCATATCAAAACTATCTATTTGTTTATACACATACATACACTTCTATCTATTTGTCTATACACATACATACATTTCTCTTCATTTGTCTATATTCCACATTCCACATTTTCCAGGGTCCGTACCATTCATGGCACCCCCACTGGTCTATATGCATTAGTGTGCCTTGTGTAGGAAATGCATTCACCCAGTGTAAGATTGTGTTATGGGTGGGAACAGCCATGGCTTCACTTGAAAAGAAAAAAAAATGTTAAGACACCACGGACAAAATGGGACTGAGTAACAGCCATCTCAAAAACGTCCATCCTCTCTGCCCCATCCTGTACATACACTTCTATCTGTCTACAATCTTTACACTTTTATATATGTCTATAGACATACATAAACTTTTATATATGTCTATACACATATACTACTATTTGTCTATACACATTCACACACATCTGTTTATACACATACATACACATCCACACCTATCTGTCTACACACATTTCTCAACACACATGCACACACACACACACACACTAGCACACATACATTTTCAACAAACTTCCTGTATTTTCCATCTACCAAATTCACTCACAAATGTTGACTAAGATGCCATGTAATGGGAATGAACCTGAAACTACTTGACTGCAAAAGTAAAACTCAACTATACACACATGCATTTGCTTACCTGAAAAATTAAACATTCTCTGATCAACCTTAATGAAATTGTTCCGTTTCCTTTTCTTTACATCTATGGCAGTTATGCATTTCATTGCATGTAATGGGGTAAAGTGAAACGCATTAAAGCTGAGAGGGGAGAAATGACAGAAAATGGGTTGATACTCACTGTTATAGACTCTAGTTGTGGAGGCGCAATGGCCCAGTGGTTAGGGCAGCGGACTCGCATCCATAGGATCACGGTTTCGATTCCCAGACCGGGCGTTGTGAGTGTTTATTGAGCGAAAACACCTAAAGCTCCACAAGGCTCCGGCAGGGGATGGTGGTGAACCCTGTAGTACTCTTCCACCACAACTTTCTCTCACTCTTACTTCCTGTTTCTGTTGTGCCTGTAATTCAAAGGATCAGCCTTGTCACACTGTGTCACGCTGAATCTCCCCGAGAACTACGTTAATGGTGCACGTGTCTGTGGAGTGCTCAGCTACTTGCACATTAATTTCACGAGCAGGTTGTTCCGTTGATCGGATCAACTGGAACCCTCGACGTCGTAAGCGACGGAGTGCCAACAACAACAACAAGACTGTAGTTATATAAAATGAATAAACAGGATGTTTTCCTACTTGTGTCCTATTATCCTTCTGCCCATTTCTCTAAAATTCTTTAACCCTTTAGCATTCAGATTATTCTATCAAATGTATTACTTATTTATTCACATTGTTTTCAATTAATCATACATTATTTTATAGCTTTGAAATTTTGATGTGATTGTATATATTTAAAATGGCATTGAAGGGTAGGTATGATAGGCTGGATCTGGTTGGTTAGAACACAAAGCAGGTAGTATATTTGAGCTGGATATAGCTGGTTTAAATGCTAAAGAGTTAACCCTTTTGTTACCATATTTCTACTGAAATACACTGTTTCAGTTAATTTTAAAATTAAGGAAGAATTTATTAAAATAATTTGGTCATTATTAAGATGGTGTTTAGAACATTTTAATTTAGATCACCAAGAAGTTTGTGCTATAGAACCAGGGAAGTGGTCATGGGTGGATTAGTGTCAAAAGAATTAACAGATTTTGTCTTTTAGAATTTGCCATGTCCACTTTCCTTGAACCTTTTTGTACAAACTAACCTCTGGTTCTGTAATGCTAAAATTTTTCATTTTAAAACATTTAAATTAAATCCTTCCATCACAGTTTTATGTAAAAAAAAAAAAATAAAAATAAAAATCTAAACAGCTTAATAATGAAAAAAAAAATCTTATTAAATCTCTGTATTTTTGATTATTTTCAAATGTATAGATTTTATTTCATTAGAGACGTAATCAGGAAGAACTTAAACCAATAGTTCACATATGGTGCACCATGGGGCAGTGGGAGGTGGTATCTTGGTGCACTGCTAATTTCTTTAAAGAATACAATTTCAGGCATCAGAAAATCCATTCTAAATGATGAACGTCTTGCAAAACATGTTATTTGTAATTATCTTATACACAAATATAATTAGATGTAACAAGATAATAGATTTTTTATATTTTAAATTTTAACTTTTCATTACCATATTTCTGTTGAAATACATTGTCTTTGTGTCAATTAATTTTGAAAAATAATGAATTTATTAAAAGTACTTTGTCATTACTAAGCTGCTGCTTTGGAAAATAAACTCAACAGGAAATTTTGATGAGCAGTGTAAATATAGATGATGTTAACTCTTTTGATTACCAACCTGCCTAAAACTGCCTTTGGTTTTATGGAACAAACTTTTTGTTTAAAATCACCTAAATTAAAGCCTTCTATTAAAATTTCATGTTGATTTATGTTCCAAACACCAACTTCATAATGAGAGTTATTTTATCAAATTCTTCAGTATTTCCAAAATTAATTGAAATAAAGGTAGTGTTTCAGCAGAAATAGGCTAACTAAATGGTTAAAACAGGACATTTGTATTATGGAACCAGCAGCAGCAGTATCATATAGGCTAGTATCTATAGGGTCATATTTTTCCATGCGAAGTGCACCAGTAATTCTGATCATAATACTAGTGTGCTTTGAGAACCATCAACTTGTACCTTAGTCTGACAAGTAGATGGATAATCTAATGATTAAGTCAATTACTTTATTTCATCAAAGATAGCTATAAGTCAACCCAAATGTGTCTGTCTCTTCTGAACTCAAATCCCACTTCTAATCACATTAGCACTGAAAAAATTATTGACTTACAAAACAACAAAATGCAGATTAGCCCATACATGGCTTTATCATTCTTATATATATATATATATATATATATATATAAAACTGGTGATGATGCCATGTAAAAAGTACTCAGTATACTTTGTAAAGTGGTTGGTGTTAGGACAAGCATCTGGCTGTAGAAACTAAGCCAAAACAGACTATGGAACCTGGTGTGGCTTCTGGCCTTGCTAGCTCCTGTCAAGCCATCCAACCCATGCCAGCATGGAAAATGGATGTTAAATGATGATGATAGATAATCATCATTTACCATCCCTTTTTCTATGCTGGCCATGATATATTGTTGATGTCAGGAAAATTTATAGACTTCAAGAAAATGTAAAATAATTCTATTTTGAAATGGGAAACCTCAAAGAAGATAAAGGTATAAATGTAGGTTTTAAAAAACCCCTTTGGATAGACAAATAATCAGTTTCTAAAAGGATCTGAGAAATTTGAGGGATTTCTTTGGTTTAGTAGTAGTTGCTTGTCATGCCCACAGAAAATGTGGGTTCATATCCAATCACCAGCCTTTGAGTTTTTCTGAAAGTGCTTTTAACTTAATATTTACATGCTGTTGTTTATAGCTCTATCTGCTTCAAGAACTACTGTTCCAAAAAAGAATACATTATATATATGTGTATGTATGTATATAATGTATGTATGATCATCATTTAAAGACTGTCACAGTGTCCAACCTATGCCAGCCTGGAAACCAGAGTCTGATGAGGACTGCACATACATCAATGTTTACTTTGATGTAATCTCTATGGCTGAATGCATTTCCTAAGGTCAGACAATGCAAATTCAGTTACCTGATCAGGGAAAAATTACCTTCTCCTTGAATTAGCATGTAAATGTCTGAGCATTCTACTGACATGTGTCCCTTAACATTATTCCCAAACAGAATTTGCAATGTGACAAGATTATTCATTAGAATTTCAGGCACAATCCATCTGACAGCTTTCTGCTATAGCTTCCATTTATCCAGGTATGGGCAGCCTGAGGCTACAGAAAATGATGTTTGCCCAAGTTGCCAGTAGGGAATTTGAACCTGAGACCTCATGGTTGTGAAGTGAACTTTCAACCATTTGTCCCTACTGTACCTGCCTACCAATTTATTTATTTGCCTATTTACTTATCTACCTACTGATCTGCCTATCTATCTACCAATCTGTCTGTCATATCGAGCTGTCCATAACTTTCAATCATATGTAATGGTAAAATCCCATTTATGGGTCACCCTATACTTGCTTAAATTTACAGTGCTGTCATGGCTCTATGTTGGCAGTTATTTTACCATTGTGTGGAAGCTGTATGTGTCAGCTGGATTTGTCTATTTAAAGTTCATTGATTTAACTTTGGACACAGTGCATATGTCTGGTGGTAACAGGATACAACTACATGACAAAGTAATTCATTTCAGCAATTTATATTACATAACAATACCTTTCTTATTGACTCAAGAAACGACTTTGCACATGTGGAGATATTTTATTTTATTTAATATTACCATTTGTGAACAATAGCTTCATTAGTTACAGGTTTTATTCAGGCCAGGGAGAAAAAGGAATGGGTATAAGAGTTAGTGCAGTACAAGGGAGATTTGAAGACAATATGAAGGATTGAAATGAGACGAGTGGGTTTAGTGGACCTGACTAGAGTTGGCATGGCATCAGCTAGCTCAGTGTTGAGTAGCTTTGTGGTGTTGGTCATATTAGGAGTAGTTGCAGAGATTGTATCTTGAGACAGCAGTATATATGTATGATTGTGTAGATGACATCCCTGGATAATTTCTCTTCGTCCTTATGCTGCATTGCCAAATTTATTTTTGTGCATAACATCGAGGAGTTCAAATCTTTGATAAATCCAATAGCCATGTTAAAGACAATGTTCACTTTATTCATGAATGTAATGACTGGATCATGTCAAAAGTTAACACTGCCAAAGATCAGATTAACCCCTTTGTCACTATATTTGCATATGGATGAGTTTATCATTTTTATGTATATATATATATATATATATATATGTGTGTGTGTGTTTGTGTCCTGATATTGTTTATGTACTTTGCATTAGACAATATCATTGCTTAGGCAATGGTGTCTTTCTTCATTCCTGACGTAAGAACGTGTATGGATATTGAGTAGTTCTTAGAAAACCACCTCAACAAGCCTTATTCAACCCATACTGTCAAAGAAAAACATGGACATTAAAATGAAGCTGATTCCATTTCCATTTTTAATTGAATCTTCAATCTAGTTATTCCACTTTCAATTTTCTGTCAATTTATTTATTTATCAATTTAATTAATTTATTCATCTACTTAGCTTATTATTTATTTGTTTTTGTATATTCAAAGTTGTTGCTCCCTTCTATCTTGAGCAGATTTAAATATTGATTGAGTTTATGTCTTCACAATACGGATAAAGTCTTGATTTAAAGTTTTCTTGCTCGACACATTGTCTTTGTGATTGCTTTATATGGCAGAGTGAATGTCAAAAGCTACAATGAGCTGCTAAGATGACATTTTTCATATGAGTGTTCCAGCACTCTAGATAAGAAAAACTTGATGAAATAATAATTCTTCCATTCTCATATTGTCTTTGGGACAGCTATTCAATCAAATGCGAGAGAATTCTTTGTGAATCTTCTAAGATTAAGATGGATATAATTCTATCTCAGTCTTAATCCTGAGTTTGATTTAAAAAGAAATTCAATTTGTTTTATATCTTTTGTTATTGTTTATGTTTCTTTGTTTTTCGTTATTTCTAATTTTTGTTCTTGTTTGTCTTTTATATTGTAAAAAAAAAAAAAAACCTGGGTTGATTGTGTATCTCTAAATTCAAATTGTTTGAACAAATTGGTTTACACTACTGCCATTCTTTTCTATTCTGTATCCTTCATCAAGGCATCTAAATCTGTTTCTTCAAGCTTGCCTCATACTACACAAAATCGAATTCCACTCCTATTTAATGGTTGATTAAATAGTAAGAAAAAAATCCCAAAACATGCACACACACACACACACTGAGCCAACAAGAGATTCTCTGTGTTGTTGCTTGAGCTACTGGAAGTATCAACCCAGTATGTCTCAAACAGTGATGTTAAATGGGTTGTAGTATCCCCACTTTCTTAAACATGACACAGCTTTGACTACAATTAACACTAATATATAAGGTGGTCACACTATGCCACTGGCATCACATCTCACTCCCCTCTACTGTTTTAGATTTGGAGTGCATCTTGTATAGTAATGTTGTTCTCAACAGGGTGCATAACTCTGCAATCAAGGAGCCACTCCAAATTGAGCTGCTACTTCTCTGCAATGAGAGCTCACATCTCAAATATTACAGACATGTGGCTAGAACATTGTAGGAAATAATTGCAAGACAGATTCTTCAAGCTGAGCCAATTGGTAAACCAAGATTGAGAAGGTTGGATAATATTCATAGTCTCATTTAGTTGTACTCGGTAAAGTGTAATGATGGTTGCTTCTGATTGGACACCATGAAAGAAGTGCCCAAGGACTCTGCTGTTACAACCCTCCCAGGAATAGTGGATGAAGAACATGGATGAATGGATGGTCATGGCCGGACTGAGTTCACTTATAGGTCTGTTCAGTCATGGTTAAATGATGTTAATTAACACCAAAAAATAATTGGCCAAACAAATTAACCATTTTACTTTTTGAAGCTTGTTTGGAATCTCCTCTTTTATCTTTTACATGTTTCATTCGTTGGACTGTGGCATTGCTGGGGCACCACCTTGAAGGCTTTAGCCAAACAAATTAGTTCTCTGTACTTATTTTAAAGCTTGGCACTTATTCTGGTAGTCCCTTTTGTCAAATCACTGTTTTGGGAATGTAAATGAGACACCAATTATTGAGCAATGATGGGGAAACACATGCACACACACACACTTTATATATATATTACAGACTCCCAAATTCACTTGCAAGACATTGGTTGACCCTGGGCTAAATTAGAAAAAACTTACCCAAGGTGCTGGGCAGTAGTTTTAACCCTAAAATCCTGTGACTGGTAAGAAAGCTTCTCAACCACATAGCCATACCTATGCCATGTGTATGTATATATATGTATTCATATGTACATATATGTATACGTACATGTGTGTGTGTGTGTGTGTGTGTATGTATATATATATATATATATGTATATATGTGTGTATATACATAATGCTCACATATGATAGGCTTTCATACAGTATCCATCACACACAAGACTGTAGTATTAGATGAGTGCTCAAGGTGTGATTGAACCTAAAATGATTTGCTTGAAAAGCAAACTCATCACTCACACAGCCATTCCTGTTCTGTGAAGATAAAAATAATTTATTTTTGCAATGTCTAGTAAAATGTAATGTTCATGAATGTTAGACATTATGGCTATGGTATATATAACCTGTATATCATGACATTTATTGGAAGCAAAAGCAAAGAATATTTCTTGCAAGAAATATATATTATATTGAAATATATAAATATTTTATATTTAATATCGATTCGTGAACATTACTCTGGAAACACAAATTATGTAACAATATGTGTGCGAATTTGTTCATCTTCAGATTGTTAAAGGGTTCATCATCTCATTCATATCAGTTAGTAATTTTTTATAAAATTCTCAGAAAATTCTTTAAAAAAATTTAAACATTCAAAAGAAGCTCATGGAAAGTTATTGATTTGTCAAAATGGGTCGCGTTGATAAAATGTTGGGAATCCATGCTCACAGTATGATCAATAGAAGCTGATAGGTTTTTATCATTTCATCACCTTGAAAACTACTTGGTTAGCATCAGCTAAATAGAACTGTACTTATAGAACTGTTCTTAAAGAAATTACGTTTATTTCAGTTATTCTCTCTATTTATAGAACTGTATCCATTTATTTAGAGGACTCGTTTTGGGAAGTGCATGTGTATGTTATATATATATATTTCTATTTATTTATAGAACTGTATCTATTATTTGGAAATATATTTATAAATCTGTCTCTCTGTATTATATGACAATATGTTTTCTGTTTATTTATAGAACTAGTTTAATTCACATTTTGCTGCTTTTGTTTATCTAGACTAAAGCACGTATTTACTGTTCAATTGTAGTTTAATCATCTCTAAAGGGAAACAAAATTAATTGTTGAGACTGAAGATCATAATGAAAGCCAGCAGTAGATTCTTTATAAATGGTTTTAATAAATTAGTTGAAGATTATGACTTCAGTGTCAGAAGAATGAGAAAAAGTTTTGCAATCAGATAATTCCCATTTCATTGAAAGTTGATATCAAAACTATTTCATACATATATATTCATGCCCAACATTTAAAACTATTAAATATTTTTATTGTAAAAAAACAGTAAAAACAAGTGTTAAACAGGATTTGGATTTATTTTATACAAAATTATTGTGAATTATGGCTGTGTTATGTTACTAAAGAACCAAGCAGAAATAGTGTAACAAGGAAGTGTCTATGTCATGACAGGTCTTTTTGTTTGTTGTGCCAATTTATTGGAAATATCCTTACCTTCATACCTTCATACCTACCTATCTATCTGTTTACCTACCTACATATCCATCTATTTACCTACCTATCTATCTATCTATCTATAACGAGCTGTATTGTCAAATGCCAGACTTGTTTGGCGACCTCTTGGCATCAGTCTACTGCAACTGGCAACAAAACGGGAGAATTCCCGGTTTCGTGAGCCGAGGTGCAGTGACATTGCTGAAGAAAGACCCAAACAAGGGGAATTTTATAGATAATTTCAGGCCCATCACTCTGCTCAACGCAGACTTGAAAATTTTGGCCAAAGTAATAGCCGAGAGGTTGGCGCTTGTCATCGATAAACTGGTCGACAGGGCGCAAACATGCGCCGTGCCGGGCAGAAGTATCCATGACAACCTCCACCTCATGCGCTACATCATGGACAGGGTAGTTAAGGATCCTGGCATGGGTGGGGCGCTGATCAATTTAGATCAATCTAAAGCCTTCGATAGGGTCGACCATCGATACCTAGCGGCCGTCCTCAGGGCAGCTGGCTTTGGTCCCGTCTTCCGCGGTTGGATCGCTGCCTTGTATAGCGGCATCCGATCGGTAATACGGGTAAACGGTCACCTGTCAAAACCGTTCGACATCACGCGTTCGGTCCGTCAGGGATGTCCCTTGTCGGCGCTTCTGTATGTATTGACGATCGAACCACTACTGCGGAAGCTGGCGACACTGAGGGGTATCCCACGAGAGCTGGGTTGTGGGACGAGCGTGTCTGCATATGCGGACGATGTCACCGTCATAGTGTCGAGCGAAAAGCACGTCGAGATGCTAGGCGAGACACTTAAAGAATACGAAACGGTGACAGGAGCAAAAATTAACCCGGAAAAGTCAGTGGGTTTGTTACTCGGCACCTGGAGAAGCAAGCCCATACCGTCCAACAGTGATTCTGTAGTGGGACGCTGGACGGACGGACCGGTTAAACTGCTTGGGGTCTGGTTCAGTCCGGACCTCCAAATGGATAAGAACTGGGACGAGATCACCAGTAGAGTGATCAAACTCAGCCAAACATGGGCTGAGAGAAAGTTATCTCTAAAAGGCCGGGCGGAGGTGGCTAATGTGTATATCGCATCAGTCATCGATTACCGCCTGACCGTCGTGCCTTGTCCCGATGCCACCATCACGAAACTAGAACGCATACTTTTCCGCTTTCTGTGGAAGGGTGGCGTTCCGATGGTGAGGCGATCCATTTGCTGTCAACAACCGTTACGTGGAGGACTGGGGATGCCGTGGTTAATGATGCGCAGACATGCGCTGAGACTGCGGCATCTCTGGAACTTCATTGACGACGGTGAACAGGTGTGGGCGCCGTTTGTGAGGCACGCCTTCCCGCAGCTCGTCTCACTCACCGAACTGCAAACATGGATCAGGAAGAGACCGAAACTGGGCGAATGGCACCGCGAGTGTCGCCAAGCTCTACAACAGCTCTGCCGTCCGGGATCAAACTTGTGCAACTTCCAAACGACCAATGCGTTCTATAGAGGACTAGTGGAGGGGAGGTCTGACGACACTCTCGGGGCAAACCTGGGTGTCGACGAGAAATTCTTAACCCGCCTTTTCAAGACAACGTTCGGGCCGGGGCCAATGGATAATTTCCAGAGATCCCTGGCTTGGCAATGCTATCGAGACGCACTACCAGTTCGAGAGAAGATCTACAGACACGGTTCGAAAACCACCGGACCGACCTGCCCGAGATGCGGTCAGAGCGACGAAACCGTTCTGCACGCACTCGTGCAGTGTCCAGATATTTCAGAGCTGTGGACCTTCGTCGAACGGCTGTTGTCGCGTGTGGGACGAGCCCACTTATCAGCCGAGTCTATCGTGAATATTGTTCCGCCACCTTCCTTTAAACGGGAAGGAAAAACGGTTTTTGTAACACTGATAGCTATGGCAAAAGAATGCGTGTGGTGGACGCGTTTGAAAGGTCTACAAACAAACACTTTCCTCTCTGGTCAGTCCCTCGTCAACTTTTTCAAGTACCACTTGAAAAGGAGGATGAGGATAGAGAGGAAAGTGTTGTCGAATGAAAGTTTCAATAAAAAATGGGTAAATGTGGCAAGAATGGTAAGAATGAAAGACGACACCATTTTAAGCATAGACTTGTAACAAAAAGAGACAAAAAGAGAGAAGGTACTTACTTTCATGTACCTTAAAAAAAAAAAAAAAGCCTGAGGTGACCGTGGTCTTTTCCGTAGGCTTTTCTCTCCACGGATAAACCTAATCTGTTCCCCGTTTTTTACATCGACTGTGATACACGATCCCTATTGATCGCCCCCTCCCACGTTTTTTTTTTTTTTTTTTTTTTTTTTCTTCCCGCAATCCCTTTTAATCCAAATTATCCCCCCCCCAAAAGCTCTACTTTGTAATTTGTCCATTTTCTGTATTTAGCCCTGTGTGGCTATAATAAAAAGATATCTATCTATCTATCTATCTATCTATCTATCTATTTACCTACCTGTCTATCCATCTATTTACTTACCTACCTATCAATCTATTTACCTACCTATCAATCTATTTACCTACCTATCTATTTACCTGCCTACCTACCTACCTATCCATCTATTTACCTATCTACCTATCTATTTACCCACCTGTCTATCCATCTATTTACCTACCTATCCATCTATTTACCTACCTATCCATCTATTTACCAACCTATCTATCTATTTACCTACCTACCTACCTACCTACCTACCTACCTACCTATCTATCTATTTACCTACCTATCTATCTATTTACCTACCTTTCTATCTATTTAAGCTCTACATTGTATTTGTCCCATTTTGGTTGAGCCCTGTGTGGCTAATAAAAGAAATGTATCTATTTACCTACCTTTCTATCTATTTACCTACTTACCTTTCTATCTATTTACCTACCTACCTTTCTAATTACCTACCTATCTATCTGTCTATCTATCTATCTATCTAATTACCTACCTACCTATCTATCTTTTTACCTGCCTACCTCCCTCCCTCTCTACTTCTCTAATACAAAACATATATGGCAAAATACTGAGACCCATCCATCCCATACCAGCATGGAATGTTTCCCATGTGATACAGCTAAGTTTCTAAGTTTTTTTTTGTCATGTAAAGGATCTTACAGGATAGAGAGAGAGAGAGAGAGAGAGAGAGAAAGAAAGAAATCATTGCATGTGTATAAAAAAAAATGTGTAGCATAGTGAATGTTCATCTTTGATTGAATAAATAAATGCTGCTCTGTGTATTGAGTAGCTTTTACTCATTCAATGCTTGTTTATCCAAATGTGTGTAGTGGCAGCTGAACTGAATCATAAATTAAAACACAGTATGATGACTGCTATTGATAAGGAGGAATGGTATAAACCCCTTTAGTAGGTAGACTGACATTACCAATTCACCTCTTCTTTCTCACTCCGTTAATTATAATTAATTCTATATTGAGAATCAAGGTGGAAAGAGGTTGTGAAGTTAAATCATGGAAATTGAAGTAAAAGCTTTTAATTTTTAAATATAAATTAAAACATTAGCTTTCTTTTAAATTTAATGTTGTTCTCCTATTTATTTCTTCCAATTTTTTCACATGAGGGCTTTACCCTCCCCCCTATCCAATCTCAACTCTTTCACTGCAAAATTGAATTTATTTACTCTAGTAATGATGTTAAATAAGTACCAATATAGATATATTTATATATATACATCATCATCATCATCGTTTAACGTCCGCTTTCCATGCTAGCATGGGTTGGACGATTTGACTGAGGACTGGTGAACCAGATGACTACACCAGGCTCCAATCTGATTTGGCAGAGTTTCTACGGCTGGATGCCTTTCCTAACACCAACCATTCCGAGAGGGTAGTGGGTTCAATTACGTGCCACCGGCACGAAGGCCAGTCAGGCAGTACTGGTAATGGCCATGCTCAAAATGGTGTATTTTACGTGCCACCTGTACAGGAGCCAGTCCATATATATATATAAATATATATATATAGAATTGGTATTTTCTGCGAGTCATTTTGCTTCAGTAAACTTGACATATCTCAACAGAAAATAGTTTCAAACATAACATTCCTCAACAAAAGAAAGAAAAGCTGTTGGAAAACCGATTATAGCAGTGACTCCATCGATTCCTAGGGTTATCTGAAGAAGGAATTTTATTCCGAAATATATCAGACTATGGATGATTAAGTTACAACAGTTATTATAGTCCATTGTTGTTATTATAGTGCATTGTTGTGTCATTCAAAAATATTTTATTCTTTATAGAGTTGTATATAAAACTGCTTTCTGTAGTTAAAGGTAATGAAATTTTGAATGGATATATCGGACTTCAACAGTAAAGGGGTTAAATAAACTAGAAAATTGATTCTGCACATTTGTAATATTTTTAGTTGTTATAATATACATGATCATGAAATGAAGATTGGGCACCCATCTATCTGTTTCTCAGGGAGCTTCACTGTGGACCCCTGCCCCATTTTGTCCTCTACCCTGCTTAAAGAGCATTGGCTGAAGACTGAATGTTTACATTCTTTGCTGGTTTTAGTCATTGGGATTGTTACCATAGCAGTTTCAGTTGTTCATAACCATCTCTGCACTTTTATGGAGTGGGACTTATTTTATCAAAGATCTGAATTACTGGGGAGGAGGGTCCCTCTCCCCCAAAGGGATGCAATAAAACACAAGTTTACATTGGTAAGCCAAACATGTGCATGCAAAGACACACATATATTCCTATATGTACACGCACACACACACACACACACACACACACACCTATCTATCTCTCTCTATATACATATACATACATACACACACATGCATGTTTACATGGCACAAGTCAAACTGTAGTGGGATTGAACCTGGATCAGAAAGCTGCAAAGTATACTTAATTATTCAGCTATACCTGCATATTTTCAGCCTAACTGTCTTGTAGGAAGCTGTTAAGGTATTCCAGGTCAAGCCCAGGTCAATCTTAACCCTTTCGCATTCAGATTACTGTGTCAAATGTAATGCTTATTTATTTGTAATGTTTTGAATTTATTATTTACTCATCTCATAGCTTTAAGATTTCAATGATGTAATTGTTTATTTTTAGACTGACGTTGTAGGGTAGGTGTGAAAAGCTGGATCTGGCTGGTTAGAACATAAAACAGGTAGAATATTTGGGCTGGATGTGGCTAGTATAAATGTTAAAGGGTTAAACAAGCAAACCTAATATCTAAAACTTTCCAACTATGGCCACCCTATCTTATTTCATATACAATAACATGACATTTATCCAGTGTTTTCTCTTTTTTACCCTTTAAGCAGTAGGATTTCTTTTTTTTTTAATTTTAAATATGTTATTTGAGAAACATTTGGTTGCTATTTCTAGCAATTAGATTGACTTGTTTTCAACAAATGACATTCCTTGTCCTTTTAAATGTTTTAATTAATTTTGAAAATAATGTAATTCTGTAAATTTAATTTTGTCATTCATTATTTAATCTTTTTGTTGCTACATTTCTGTTGAAGTACATTGCTTTTCTTTTAATTAATTTTGGAAATGAGGAATTTCATAAAATAACTATAACTTAAATTAAAATTTATGTTTAAAAAGAAAAAAGAAAAAAATATTTGAAGCATAAATTAACATAAAATTTTAATGGAGAGTTAAATTTAGATCATTCTAAACATAAAATTTATATCATAGAGTTAGTAATAGTCTCTAGTGGGTTGGTATCCAGAAAATTGAACTGATGTTTGGAACATATCGTAATGAAAAGTTTTACATAAAATTACAATGATAACTTTTAAAATATGAACATCTTAAACTGAGAGATTATTTATACATTACATGTTTAACTCTTATGTTACTGTATTTTTATTGAAATAAACTGCCTTTTGTTGCAATTAATTTTGAAAATAACAAAGAATTTACTAAAATAACTTTGGTCATTATAATGAAGTTTTGATGAAAGGTTTGTCTTTAAAGTAATAGTATGTTGTCAACTTAATATGACAGCCCCATGAAAGGAAGAATCTCTGGATGCTGGCTTTGCTGGGTGGAGGTGCTTGTCTCCACTTTGAAAACAGGAAATGTGTCGAGTCCAACAGGAAACGGTGTTTCCTAGGGCTAAATAATAGTAGCATTCTTCCCTTTTATGGGACTGTCACATTAAGTTAACAACATGCTATCACTTTATCATGCTGCTACTGCGTAAATCTCTCTGAGACATTTAGAAATATATTATTTCTAGGTTTGACTTTGATTTAGATCACTTTAAACTGAGAAGTTTGTATCATAGAACTAGGGATGGTCTCAGGCAGGTTCATATCAAAAAGCGGGTAGCCAAGGGTATTGTTACTTTCTGGTATTATTAGAACTTAAGGTTGGTGGTGGTAGGGAATATAGGATTTGATGTCTAGTGTCATTTTTTTGTAAATAAAAAGGACAAAAATCCATATTTTCCTTCAATTTCCTTGTTATCTATATCACCATCATCGTTTAACGTCCGTTTTCCATGCTGGCATGGGTTGGATGATTTGACTGAGGACTGGTGAAACCAGATGGCTACACCAGGCTCCAATCTGATTTGGCAGAGTTTCTACAGCTGGATGCCCTTCCTAACGCCAACCATTCCGAGAGTGTAGTGGGTGCTTTTTACGTGCCACCAGCATGGGAACCTGTCAGGGGGCACTGGCACCTACCACATTTGGATGGTGCATTTTATGTGCCATCGGCACGGAAACCAGTCAGGTGACACTGGCCACAGCTACAATTTCGATTTTACTTGACTCAACAGGTCTTAAGTAAAATATAATCTAGCTATTGATATCTTTTGAAGTCACACAGACATTTAATGGTTCTCACCACAAGTTTTGATATCAGTACCACACCATCTCAGCTGCATAAAGAAACATAAGATCATTCTTATCAAACTACAG
Organism: Octopus bimaculoides; assembly: GCF_046866305.1. Taxonomy (NCBI): domain Eukaryota; kingdom Metazoa; phylum Mollusca; class Cephalopoda; order Octopoda; family Octopodidae; genus Octopus; species Octopus bimaculoides. The sequence goes on from NC_142944.1 coordinate 50,573,810, forward strand.
GTTTATAGATGGTAAATTTGACCTTGTTTGATGTTATGCTATTGGTGAAAATAAAGTATTTAGTTACAATTCTGTCCACTTTTTTCTTTCTCTTTATTCACCACTCACCATCGGTCACTAAGCAGCTAATGTTAATACTTCAATGAGAATACAAATAAGTGGTATAAACATGAATGAGTATGGTGCATAACAATAACATGGTGATACAGTTCTATATGGTGTAGTGTTTAAGAGCGTGGGCTACTAACCCCAAGATTCCAAGTTCGATTCCAGGCAGTGACCTGAATAATAATAATAATCATAATATCAAAAAATACTTTCGGAATGAGAACTCAGGTTCAAAATTTCCCCAAGACATCTGAAGAAGGCTTGAGGGTATATCAGCTGAAACGTTGTGTTAACAACAAACAAAATGAGGACAAATATCCATCAAATGTAAATAATGTAAATAACTTGGTGACTTATTTGGGATAAGCCTGTCCCAATTGACAAGATCAAGGAAAACTGATTGTCTAAGAATGAGAAAAGGAATGTTTTTACTTTAATAGCCATTTAGGTTTCTTCTGACCAAAGCAGTGTCTGAGAGGAGGTGGAAAAACTATTGAATTGTAAGTAGCAGGATATGTAAATGTGTTTTACTGTGCAAACATGTCTGGTCATGGGAAAATATTCACTTGCTTGGAAACAAGTGAGGGTTGGTGACAGGAAGGGCATCCAGCTGTAGAAAATCTACCTCAACAAATTCCATTCTAAGGTGGATGTTAAGATGATGATTATGATGATATAGGGTATGAACATGAAAACAGCATAATAATTGGAGCATGAGCTATGATTAAAAATCAAAACGACCATGAAAACAAAACTTTCATGTCATTGTTTGCCACTTTATGTATAACCTGGAAAATAAAAAGAGCCCTGTTAAATGCAGCCCACACCTTACACAACATGCTTTCACTTCAATAGCACAATTTGCATAGTACTTTCTCTGCACAGAACACATCTACTATACAATGCCACTCAATAAAATATTGACTCATGCAACACATTCAGTACAGAATCACCACCAATATAATATAAAGAAACATACTCTGTGCAATCACCACCCAGTGGAATAACAGAAAATGCTATTACATAATCGGTACCTCAACACCGTAACGCATAATAACACAGCACATGCTTTACACACTCAACACCCAAATCTAAAACATGTAACATAACTCACGCAACATATACGATAGCCAATCATCTCCACCCCATAAAATAACACCACACACCATATTCTTACATAATCGATACCTGACACTATAACATCAACAACTCCCATTTTATATGGGTTCCCACCATTAATATAATGTAATAAAGCAACAAAACAGCACAGCACACACACACACACACACACACACACATTCTACACAAAAGAAAGAAATACTAAAATAACACCTGTAATAACAAAACAAATTCCACAACAAAGCAGAACTGGTGTAACATACAAACATAATATTTCACCTGCAATAGACAATGCTGCACACACCTGAGGAAGATGGAGCAGCACCTGGTGGTGCAGTAGAAACTCACATAAAACTTGAAAACTTGAGGAGGAGGATGATGATGATGATGATGATAATTTCATAGAAAAGAGGCAGACAATCTGGTTGCTAGCTTCTTTTCGTGTTTCCCTTTATAATTTCTTTTCAATTTTTTTGTCTTGTCTTTATTAGTTTCTTTTTAGTGCTTTCTTTTTTCTGGCTTTTCTCTTTTTTTTTCCTGACTTCATTCTTTTCTCACTCTCATCTACTCCCCCCCGCCGCCACTTGCTTCAGTCTTTCTCTCTTTTCATTCGTCTTGCTGTTTGTCTTACCCTCTTTATGGCATTCTCTATTCCTGACTCCTTTCTGTTTTTAAATGACATCATTTAGATGTTTGGTATTAAAGTGAAATAATTATATAGATATAGGTGCAGGCATACCTGTGTGATAGGAAGCTTGCTTTCCTACCACATAGTTCTGGGCTCAGTCCCACTGCATAGTACCTTGAGCAAGTGTCTTTAGCTATAGCCTTGGGACAACCAAAAACCTTGTGAATGAATTTGGTAGACAGAAACTGAAAGAAACCAGTTATATATATATATATATATATATATATATATATATATATATATACACACACACACACACATTTTGTTTAACTGAAACTCCTTAAGGTGGTGCTCTAGCATAGCCAATCAAATGACTGAGACAAGTAAAAGAATAAAAAGATATAAAGAAAATCAATAAAAAAAAAATCACTTCCCATAAAGCATCTTGGAAGATTTCCAGAACATGTACAGTGACTATGGATACAATAAGTTAAGAATCTATACATCACCTCAGTTTAAAGTGTTCATATTTCTAGAAACATATTTAAAATATTGAAAACTGTAAAACATATAGCAAGTATAAGAGGCCTAAATTTATAGAATTTTTGGCAGATGTTTAACCCTTTAGCATTTAAACTGAGCATACTTGGCCCAACTATTCTGTTTAAGTTTGAACTGACCAGATCAAGCTTCTCACACCTACTCTACAATGTCATACTAAAAATAAACAACATCATTGAAATCTTGAAGCTGCAAAATAATATATAATATATTGAAAACAATGTAAAGAACATCTTTTTGAGCGAGTCCATTGCCAGTACCGTGTGACTGGCCCTCGTGCCGGTAGCACGTAAAAGCACCCACTACACTTTCAGAGTGGTTGGCGTTAGGAAGGGCATCCAGCTGTAGAAACTCTGCCAGATCAGATTGGAGCCTGGTGCAGCCATCTGGTTCACCAGTCCTCAGTCAAATCGTCTAACCCATGCTAGCATGGAAAGCGGTCGTTAAACGATGATGATGATGATGATGATAATGAATGTAAAGAAATAAAAATTACACCTGTCAGAGTAATCTGAATGCTAAAGGGTTGGTGTACTAAAAACTATGAAAGTATGCCAACACAACAGGTAAGAAGCCTTAAATCAAAAGGAAGATTTTTAGAATACTTTTCATGTCATCAGCATTGTTGTTTTGAGGTTCACTTTCCCATGCTTGCATGAGTTAAATGGAATTTGCTGATTTGCAGATTTTCTTTGGTCAGATGCCCTTCCTGTTATTAACCCACTTGTTTCTGAGCAAGGTAATTTTTCTCCATGATCAGACAGGTTTTCACAAAAGACTTGGAACAAATGACATATTTTGTATGATGGTCGACACTCTTTTACAACTACCATACAATGTTAAGACAAGGAAGCCTAATCATACACACTCACATACATACATACATACATACATACATATATATATATATATATATATATATATATATATATATATACCTGTAAAACGGCTGTGGTATCTTGGTTTCTAGTATATATATATATATACATATATATATATATATATATATATATATATATATATATATATATGTATATATGTATGTATTAAAAACTATAAATATAGTAATATAAAAAAGGCCCAACTCTTTTGGAAGATTTCTGGAACATGTCTGTGTTAAAACTTTTGACTTTACTGATCTTTTACTAGTTCTAATCATTGGGTTGCAGCCATGTTAAGGTACAACCTTCAATGGTCTATATTTCATATCATCCCATCATTGAACCTGATAACTATTTTAACAATCTCTATTTATCAAATACTCAAGTCAATCTTTGGTGTAATTTTTTACTTAAAATGTACTTTTGGTCAATGTACAAACTTTGCATACCATATCATATATGGTTCATTCTCACTGTGAAGCAATTTCTATACCCTCGGGCTGAACAAAGGCCTTGTGAGAGGTTTTGGTAGAAAGAAACTGAAAGAAGCCTCTGTGTGTATGGGTGTGTGTAAGTATAATATTTATGTATGTGAATGTCTCTCCTTGTCTTGACATCCTGTGATAGTTGTGAGTCCCAACATTAATCTATGGAGTGGTTGTGGTTAGTAGCCTGGTTACCAACCACATGGTTCTGGGTTCAGTCCCACTACGTGGCACCTTGGGCATCTTCTACTATAGCCTCAGGCTGACAAAAGCCTTGTGAGTGGATTTGGTAGACGGAAACTGAAAGAAGCTCATCGTATATATGCATATATATATGTGTGTGTCTGTGTTTGTCTCCCCCCCCCCCCAACATTGCTTGACAACTGATGGTGGTGTGTTTATGTCCCCGTAACTTAGCAGTTCGGCAAAAGAAACCAATAGAATAAGTACTAGGCTTACAAAGAATAAATCCTGGGTTTGATTTGCTTGATTAAAGGCGGTGCTCCAGCATGGCCACAGTCAAATGACTGAAACAAGTAAAAGAGTAAAGAGTAATCCTTTACAAAAACGTCATGCGGAAATATTGTGATTGGAAACAGTTGGGAGTTGATAACAGAAAGGGCATTCAAACAGTAAAAAATCTGTTTCAACAAATTCCATTTGACCAATGCAAGCCTGGATAAAAATGGCTGTTAAAACCAGATAATCACAGCCTTTCTCTCAGTTTCTCTCTATCAAATTGTAGTTACAAAGAACTGTTCAATCTCAGGCTATACTTGAACCTGAAGCCACATGGTTGTTAAGCTAACTTTAAACCACAGCCAGACCTTTGCATATAAGATTTCCAGAGCTTGCTCAAAGAAAGAATAAAAACAGTAAAAAAAAAAATTTTTTTAATCACCAAACAGTAATAGAAACACACTTATTTTCTGGTTTCTGACTTAACTGGAAAGGTGGAATGAAATTATATTCAAGTTATGTAGGAATGATGTCACATAACTTTTCCATCTTACTATTTCTCAATGTGTGTGCACTTGGCTGTGTGTGCACTTGGCTGTGTGTGCATGCTTGCTTTTGTATGTGTATGTTTGTGTTCTTGTGTGTGTGTGTGTATGTTGGTCTGTGAATGTGCTTCCTTGTCTGCTTGTGTGTGTGTGTGTGTGTGTGTGTGTGTGTGCCTGTTTGCGAGAGTATTTTTGTGCCTCCCTGTCTGCATATGTGTATGTGTGCTCGTGTGTGTGTGTACGATTGTTTGCCTGTGTGTGTACGATTGTTTGCCTGTCTGTGTGTCTATCTGTGTATGTGCCTGCATCAGTGTGTGTGTGTGTGTGTGTGTCTGTCTATTTGTGTATGTGTGGTCTAACATTAGTTGTGTAGAGAATCTTTCTTACCATAACAGCATCTCATCTATTTTTCTAATTGGTTTTCCAAATGGTATCAGCTTTCTCGACTTGAAACACCTCCTCCCATCTCACCTCCTGTACTGATTGACTATGAACTGTGTGAGGAAAGTAGATGGGGGAGTGATTGACCAAGAAGAGAAAGAGGAAGAGTGAAAAGGAGATGATATATCAAGGAGTTTGCCATAATGACCTTTCACTTAGGTGTTGACTTTAATATACTTTATTTTTGTTTATTTACAAGCTAAGCTGTATGCCTGTATTTATTTATTCATTTATCTATTTATTTATATAACTGAGACAATGTGCTTGCGGATAAGTTGTGAACAAATTTACACGTGTACATTCAATAAACATACATTTAATGTTGCTGTGTAAGTAGACCCTGGGGTTAAAACCACAAGACCTTCTCTGTAGAATGAAGTGTATATCAACTTGACTAGTTTCTGCCTGTTTTTACAAGCGAGTCAGAAGTGTTAACTTGATTGGTTTTATAGAGAAACAGAAAGAGAGAAATACCAGAGCTTACAGCTCCTTATGAAAAAATGCTGCGAACAACTGGCACTGATTTTACTCTTGCGTACAAGCTACACCATTCAGCCAGGGCATTCTCTTTGTAGAGTGAGGATAAATTCTTTTTTGTTAAATATGTATGTAAATTTGTTTACAACATAGACATATAAATATATATGTGTGTGTGTGTGTGGTATATCTTCTCAAAAAAGTCAAACCATGAAATGGTCTATATTTACATTCTTCTTTGGCCCACACTGAATCTTTGTAATGATTGTATTTATGGCAGAGGTTGTTTCATAATTAAAAATCCTTGATACACAATGTACGTAGACTATATTTATTCAGTATTAAGTTTGTGAGCCACTTTGTTGCTACCCAGTTCATTACCCAAAGAGATCCTTGACAAAATTCCGTGTGATATTTATCACAAAGTATAAAACAGTCGGGAGTAGACAGTCATTTGCATACCCATGGCAGAGAAACTAATATATATATATATATATAGTACAGAATAATGACAATAAGAAAGAGGTTATGCATGAAATTGAATTACTGGCCAACAGATATTGTCATCACCCTCTCAACATTTGCTTTTCCATGCTGACATAAGTTGCATGAGATTTTTCTAGGCATTGTTTTACAGCTAGATGCCTTTTCTCATGACAATCTCTTTAGACACTTCTTACAAAATGCAAGATGTAATGTGTCAATTTGACATATCAAAAACTTGACATACACATAAAGACACAAAAACTGTGTTGGTTAGCCATGTTATTATACTCATTGAACAATGCAGCAACCTTAACTAGGTTTTTACCCTATCCCTTAAGATTGTGTGGTTTACATTTGTCAAACATCTACATACTTGAGGATTGTGTTGCCAACCACACAGTATTTAAGGTCATGAGGAAGTAATCTAATTTTCAAACACACAACTCTTAAAAGAATTTACATGCTTATAACACAGGCATATGTTTAGGACTTTGCAATTTTTGCACAAAATTAAAACAAATGTATAAAGAAAATTTACTTTAAAAAAAAAAATCACTTCCAATAAAACATCTTGGGAGGTTTCCAGAACATGTTTAACCTTATTGTTACTATATTTTTGTTGAAATATTGTGTCTTTGTTTCAATTCATTTTCGAAATTGGGAATTTAGTAAAACGTCTTTTAATAAACTGGAATTTGGAATGTAAATTAACATGAGGTTTTGACAGAAGGTTTTAATTTAGATCACTTATTAAAAACAAGAAGTTTGTCATAGATCCAGGGACTGTCTCAGGCAGATTAGTATCATGAGGGTTAAGATATTATATACAGTGGCTATAGATACAATGGTTTAATAACTCCTGCAGCATCTTATTAATATTTCAGTTTAAAGCGTTCATATTTCTAGAAATGTGTTTAGCCTTTTCCTATGCCAACCTGCTTCAGACCATTCTTGATTCTTTGATGCAAACTTCTTGTTTTAAAGTGATCTAAATTAAAACCGTGGAAACACAATGGCCCAGTGGTAAAGACAGTGGATTCGCGGTCATAGGATCGCGGTTTTGATTCCCAGACCGGGCGTTGTGAGTGTTTATTGAGCGAAAACACCTAAAGCTCCACGAGGTTCCGGCAGGAGATGGTGGCGAACCCTACTGTACTCTTTCACCACAACTTTCTCTTACTCTTACTTCCTATTTCTGTTGTGCCTGTAATTCAAAGGGTCAGCCTTGTCACACTCTGTGTCATGCTGAATATCCCCGAGGATTACGTTAAGGGTACATGTGTCTGTGGAGTGCTCAGCCACTTGCACGTTAATTTCACGAGCAGGCTGTTCCATTGATCAGATCAACTGGAACCCTCGATGTCATAAGCGACGGAGTGCCAACAACAACAAATTAAAACCTTTCTTAAATTGTTTCAAGCACCAGCCTTAATACTTCGTCATTTTACTGGATTCTTCATAATTTTCAAAATAACCTGAAATGAAGATAGTGCATTTCATTAGAGATATGGTTACAACAGGGTTAAAGCTAATCCTGACACATTTTTTTCTCCCTCTTTCCATTTTTTTCCCTCTCAATCCTTTCTGTCAAAAAGCACAGGCTTGAAATGTCAATGACTTTTCCATTTTTCCTGAGTGCCAAACTAATACACCCGCTTGTTATTCCTTCACCTCCAAGGTGGAGGGGAACAGATTTATGACATGAAAGAAGGGACCAGAGCAGAACAGGTTTCTTGCTACATGACTATTCACATTTTAGAAGAGAGTGGAAGTGATCAGGTGGAACTGAAAAGAGATAAAAATATTGATGAGGTGTCTGGGTGGACCCTATACTGAAAAAACTAAGAATCACTGCTCTATATGGTCTTTCAACCTGCTGGAATGAACAACTGCTAAATCTCCAAATCTGCCAAACCAAACCACACAATACTTCCTTAAACCAGGAAGGGCCACATTGGATGTTATGATTCTGGTTACATGTTGGCTACATGTGGAAATTTTGAATATTGGTTTGTTGGATCAGGGTTGACTTTGGGCAAATCCAGAATATATTTCATTTGCTTAGCAATATCAAAACTGCAGTGGAGAATTGATTGCATGTGCATGATACCCACACATCTTCATGTGTGTGTAAGTGTGGAGTGGGAGGTGTATCCTTGCCAGCATAGAACATGGATGATGATGATGATGATGATACATTCTTCTCTATTGATTTATTTTGAAATTTATACACATGTATTGTTGAAGGTTACCTTCTGCCATTTCTGTGTTGTCATCTGCCTAAAATGTTAGTTTGTCAGACCTTCTTTAGCTAAAGATAAAGATTACTTAACTAAGCCATTTTGTAATCTTACTACCATTCTTAGTAAGAATGTGGCAGTTGTGTTTCAGACACTTTAAAGCAAAAGAGAAACTGAGAATGGTGAAAATATGGAGTTTCATGGATTTATTAAGTAACAGTTGCCAGGAAGAATGAGCTAACTGTGTCAACTTATTCAGTCCATCATTGTAGAGGTCGGGATAAAAATGAAAATAAATAAAACAGGAAGTTGGGTGATGATATACTTATGTGTTTATGCATCCATTTTTTTTGTATATCAGTGACTATATTGTCTTAGTATGCCTTTTTATTAAGATCCAGTGTGTATTTTAGGAAATTTAACTGCTATTTCCAGCAGATCATACAATGTGGAGCAGGAATTTCAAACATACACCCTCTTGTGCCAGACATGGACCTGACCCACAGTAATATTTAGTCCTGTCTCCTTGTTCATTTATATTCAAAAAATTTCAACACTACTTTTTAATTTTAGAATCTGTAAAATATATATCACATGCATATTCTAATAATTCAGTTTGATTCCAATCTACTCCAGACCTGACAAACTTCCTGTTTTAAAGTAATTTAAATGGAAACCTTCCAACAGATTTCATGTTATGTTCCAAACTTCAACATAATGATGAGTTATTTTACTAAATTCTTCATTCTTTTCAAAATTAATTGAAACAACAAACATAGTAATAAAAGAATTAACATCTGTTCTAATTAAGTACAGCTTAAAGAATCTTTTAACTCAACCAATAAAAAAGAAGCTTATGAATCCATATACTAAATGATGTGACTTACTACCCCTTCACTTTGTCTATATACACTGAACCAGGCAAAAGATTTTCTTTTTACCATATTTACATTTGTCATCCAAATGGATTCTAGTCATATGAATGATATTGAAGCTATTTGCAGCTGAAATAGTATCAGCTTTCTAGTAAGCATTGGTCACATACATTTTATGCATTCATTCAGACAATATCTACTTCCATTCTCACACTCTAAGGACTCTTATTTAAAATGACAGTGAATGCATTTTCCCCATACATCTCTGCACACAAACTTTGCTAACACCTCATGTTCTTTCTTTTACTTATTGTTGATAAAGCTATTATAATGTATATTGACTCCTTTATCTATTGACTTTGACCTACATTATGAATAGGATTTTCAGGAATAATTGTCTATAGTCCGTGAGATCTAGTTTATGCTTCAATGTGGGCTGTGTGGACAAATGAGTTGGACACCACTGAAATAAAGGCTCAGCTGTTGAATACACTAACCTTTCTATTATTGTACTTAGTACCTCTACATTAAACAGTCATGTTATTCTCTTTTCATAGTATAATGCATTCCAAAATACTCATTGTAGTCTCTGCTCTCACTTTTAACACTTTTACGTTAATCTGGTGGAAAGTCTAGGATTAATTCATAATCTAATATGCTGCCTATATAAGGTACAGGAGTGGCTGTGTGGTAAGTAGCTTGCTTACCAACCACATGGTTCCGGGTTTAGTCCCACTGCGTGGCACCTTGGGCAAGTGTCTTCTACTATAGCCTCGGGCCGACCAAAACCTTGTGAGTGGATTTGGTAGACGGAAACTGAAAGAAGCCCATCATGTATATATGTATATATATATATATATATATGTGTGTGTGTGTGTCTGTGTCTGTGTTTGTCCCCCCATCATCGCTTGACAACTGATGGTGGTGTGTTTACATCCACGTAACTTAGCAGTTCGGCAAAAGAGACCGATAGAATAAGTACTAGGCTTACAAAGAATAAGTCCTGGGATCGATTAGCTCGACTAAAGGTGGTGCTCCAGCATGGCCGCAGTCAAATGACTGAAACAAGTAAAAGAGTAAAAACGTAAAAAGAGAGTAAATTTCAATTTTCAATTAATTATGTAAATTATGCAAATTTCAATTAATTATGTAAAAAAAAAAAAAACCAAAAGACTGACGTTTTTATTATTAAGATATGTGGAACATAATCAAAATGCCTTACATAAAAATGCATTTAATTTAAATATGAACATCTTAAAATAAGATTTTATGTAATAGAACCAGATACTGCCTCAGGAGGGAGTTGACATCATCATGAAACATTCATTTTTTATATTGCATAGGTTGGATGGTTTGGCAGAAGCTGGCCAACCAGAGAGCTGCACCAGGCTTCAATTGTCTGTTTTGATTTAATTTTTATGGCTGGATGCCCTTCCTAACACCAACCATTCTACAGAGTGTACTGGGTGTCTTTTTATGTGACACTGTCACAGGTGCTTTTTACATGGCACAGACACAGGTACTTTTTATGTGGCGCTGGCACAAAAGGTTAAAATGTTCCTTACAGTATTTCTACTCCTTTCTCTCCATCTCTCTCTCTTTCTCTCCATCTCTTTCTTTCTCTCCATCTCTTTCTTTCTCCCCATCTCTCTCTTTCTCCCCATCTCTCTCTCTCTTTCTCCTCATCTCTCTCTCTTTCTCCCCATCTATCCCTCATTCTCTCTTTTTCTCTTTTCTCATTCGCTCTCTTTCTCTCTCTCTCTCTCTCCCCTCTCAGTCCCTCTTTTCTCTTTCTCTCTCTCTCTCTAAATTTTGTATATAGAATTTGTGTTACTTTGAGACATCAAAAACAAACTATCCTCTGAACTTCACACAACCATCCCTTCTGATCTAGTCTGCTCCCAAATGGCTCACACAGAATCGAACTTTGCCATTCATGATTAGATTCAATATGTGAGAAAAAAATGGATAGCAGGAAGGGCTAGCATGTTATTCTTTTGATAGTTTTTCATTGAACTGCAGCCTTGTTGGAACAGCTCCTTCAAAGGTTGTAGTTGGTCATATCATTCCCAGTGGAAATGCATTGCTCAGTGGTTAGAGCGTCAAGTTCACAATCATGAGGTAGTGAGTTCAATTCTCAGACCAGACTGAGTGTTGTGTTCTTGAGCAAGACACTTTATTTCACATTGCTCCAGTTCACTGAGTTGTAGAAATGAGTTGCGATGTCACTGGTGCTAAGCTGTATTGGCCCTTTTGTCTTTCCCTTGGATAACATCAGTGGTGCGGAGAGGGGAGGCTGGTATGCATGGGCGACTGCTGGTCTTCCATAAACAACTTTGCCCACACTTGTGCCTCGGAGGGGAGCTTTCTAGGTGCAATCCCATAGTCATTCATGACTGAGGTGGGTCTTTACCTTTACTTTTATTATCCTCAGTATTGTTTCAATCTGTCTTTGCTTTTTTATCAATCGTCATTTGTTGAACCACTAAGTTACATAGCACTAAGGGCTATAACATTGGTATTTAGACTGGTGTAAGCATAGACACACATATGGTAAGCTTTTTCTCAGTTATCATCTGTCAAATTTCTCTCCTAAATCATTGATTAGTCCGAGGCTGTGATGGAATGTCCTTGGACATAGTAGCCATGCGGTAGGATTGAACCTTCTACTACATAATTATGAAGTAAACTTAACTGTGCCTACAGATACATAATATTATTATTATTATTCATTCGCAGGATTGTTCTCTTTAGCCTTGATGGCAAGTCTCTTCAAAATTCATAAATCTATCTTAGGATTCTTGCTGAATACAAGTTGACACTTTCTTGCAGGTTAACAATATATGTACCAATTCCAGTAATCTCTAGCCCCCTATGTAGTAGTTTGGGTGTTGTGCCAAGTGCATAAACCACCACAATAACAATTTTCACCTTTATATTTTTTGATCTGTCTCTGGCTAGGTTTTGATATATCTCAACATTCTCAATTTCCTTTATTTCCACTCCACTAATATGTGGTATGGCTGAGTCTATTCTTATTTTGTTTTTGTCCTCTACTGTCATGTGGTATGGCTGAATCTATGATCTTATTCTGTTTTTCTGTCCTCTACTGTCATACGTGGTCTACTTGCTTCAATAGTATGGTCAGTCTCTTTGGAGAAATCCTGTAATTATCATTCACCATCGTAGCCTCTGGCTTCTGTTCATACCATTTTTCTATTGCTGTAATACTAATAATACTATTATTATTATTAGAATATATAGTAAATTGACAGTTATTGCAGCATTGAATGAAATGGTTTTGGGTATTTCATCCAGTTCTTTACATTCCAAGTTCAAACTGTGCTGAGATCAATTTTAGTCTTCATCCCTCAGGGGTTGATAAAATAAAGTGCAAGCCAAGTTTTGAAGTTAATTATATTTAACTATTTCCTTCCCCCAAAATGACTATTTGTATCTGTCTTAGGAATGATAATTAAATGAACAAAGGAAAATAGACACAGTAACTCTTTTACTTTAGTTTATAGAGTGGAAATCAAGGCATGGAACAGTGCATTGATTAATACACATGCACACAGCTCTGTTTTCACTGCAGAACATAAGTTATACTTTGTTTGGCTTTCGTTATTTACCATTACTGTAAAATATAAATGGTGGAACAGATATCGTCAATATGATTTTAAATCAGATTAGCTTTATGGTGAGAGAGTAAAAAAAAAACATATTGCAATAGGGAGAGAGAGACAGAGAAAGAAAGAGTGTGTAGTGAGACATAGAGCCTTATAGCTTGCAAGAGAGAGGGAGAGATAGTGGGAGAGCAGAAGGAAAGATTAACTATTTGTTTGGTCTGTTGATGTAAAAGTAAATAGAAACACTGTACTATGTAAGTAATGCTAGCAGTAAGTGCATAAAAGCTAGTACTTTACTTTCTTTGTGGTATCTTGGCAGGGCACCAAACAGTTCAATAAAAATGCACTAGCAGAGTACACTATGATAAGTGTACTTATACTTACTCCACTGTTCAATGTTTAAGCAACATCAGTCACTTTGGTGAAGATCTGTTGTTATTGTTTTACCTAGTTAAGACCTTATTTGATTCCAACATATAAAACCATATAGTCTATGAATGTGTGTGCATGTTTTGTGTTTTTGCATTATGTGTGTGTGTGCTTTTATTTGCAATGTTAAAACAGTCTGATCTAAGAAGCATAATCTTAATTCAAGCTGATAGTGTAAATATCATTATTATTATTGTCATTATTATTGTTATTATTATTTTATGTTTGACTTTTGCTTTGCATTTGTACAAGTTGGATCCAAGTCTCACCCAGAGACCTCAAGAGACAAGTTAGAAGTTCATGTAGGTGTTATGCCTAGGGCACCATATATTTGGTTTTGTACATAGTGTTGTTCTAGAGAATGTTTAAGAAACCATAAAAAAATTATGTGTTTGTTTTAAAATTTGAGATCACTATTATTATTATTATTATTGTTGTTGTTGTTAAAGTGGTGAGCTGGCAGAATCATTAGTGCACTGGACAAAGTGCGTTGCAACATTTCTTCCAACTCTTTGCGATATGAGTTCATATGCCTTCCCTTGTTTTGTGGCCAATGAAATAAATATCAGTTGAGCACTTGGCTTCATGTAATTGACTGCACAATTTCAGGTCAACATGTGCTTATTGTAGAAAGTATTAAAGGGTGAGCTGCTGGCAGACAGTGCATTGGACAAAATGAATGACATTTTGTCCAACTCCTCGTTCAAATGCCTTTCATCCTTTTGGGGCTGATAAAATAAGTACCAACAGAGCGCCGGGGTTAATGTAATTGACTTACCCCCCTCTATTAGCTTTGTACCAAAATTTGAAATCATCCTCATCATTATTATTATTATTATTATTATTATTATTATTATTATTATTATTATTATTATTATTATTATTATTATAAGTTGGTGGCAAGCTGGCAGAATCATTACTGCAATGGACAAAAGTGCTTAGTGGCATTTTTTTCCTGCTCTTTATGTTCTGAGTTCAAATCTTTCCAAGGTCAATGTTCTCTTTCAACCTTTTGAGGTTAATAAAGTACCAGTTGACTCCTGGAGTTGATGTTATTGACAAAACTTTCCCCCTAACAGTTGCTGGGGTTGTACCTAAATTGGAAACCATTTCTTTTTTTAAAGTAGTGATCAGTAGGGGATCAGAAAAAATGCATTGTGGTATTTGTTTCAGCTCATTACTTTCTGGGTTCAAACTCCACTAAAGCTAACTTTGTCTTTCATCCCTCTGGAATCAATGATATAAAGTACAAATCCAGTTCTGGAATCTATGTAATCAACTAACGCTGTCTTCTCCAAATTGCTGCTGGTCTTGTTCCAGAATTAGAAATATTTATTATAATATCACACATTTGTGGTACTGCAAATATTCCTATAAAGTAAAAATAACACTGATTCTGTTAAATAAAAGTAAAATTAAGACTGTATATCTTTTTCATGTTGCCTATACTCCAAACTTGTGGAGGTGGAATGGCCCAGTAGTTAGGGAAGCGAACTCGCGGTCATAGGATCGCAGTTTCGATTCCCAGACCGGGCGTTGTGAGTGTTTACTGAGTGAAAACACCTAAAGCTCCATGAGGCTCCGGCAGAGGATGGTGGCAAACCTTGCTGTACTCTTTCACCACAACTTTCTCTCACTATTACTTCCTGTTTCTGTTGTGACTATATTTCAAAGGGTTAGCCTTGTCACACTGTGTCATGCTGAATATCCCCGAGAACTACGTTAAGGGTACACGTGTCTGTGGAGTGCTCAGCCACTTGCACGTTAATTTCATGAGCAGGCTGTTCCGTTGATCGAATCAACTGGAACCCTCGACGTCGTAAGCGACGGAGTGCCAACAACTTAGTCCAAACTTAACAATCTAATCAAGTAAAACTGTCTTACTCAGGAGATGCTGGGGTTTTTCAATCTCAACTGGCTAAAAAAAAAAACATGTATTAACTACTGCTTTTGGATGCACAAAACAACAATATGAACAATGGTAGGTAGTCAGTGACATGGGGCCGTCTAAGCTGACTTAGCCAGAAAGTTTTCATATTTAATCGATGTTATGATAGTGTGATCAGGAAATTTGTTGTGTGGCACCTTAGGCACATGTCTTTTACATGTACTGGGCTGACCAAGGTTTTGTGAAGGGTATTTGGTAGATGGAAACTAAATGAAGCCCTTGTGTATCTTCATCTTGATATGGCGGTTATAAATGAGTATCACTGTTATACTAGCAAGGTTGTCCATTTTCAGTCTTCCGTGAAAAGCATGGGGAAATATTACTTTCCTTCAAAACAGGTGAAGGTTGGTAACAGGAAGAGCATCCACTGTGTGCCACCTTGGACAGGTTCCTTCTACTATAGCCCTGGGCAAACTAAAAACTTGCAAGTGGATTTAGTAGATGGAAACTGAAAGAAGTTTGACACACACATATATATGTGTATGTATGTATGTATGTACCTTTACATGTGCGTGCTTGTGTTTCATTGTCTTAACGTTACATTGTAACTGTAAATGAATGTCAAAATTGCATAATGTCCTTCATTTTCCAGTCTTCCCTGTAAACATGTCTGGCCATGAGGAAATATTAGCTTGTTTGGAAACTGGTGGGAAAGGTTAGTGATAGGGAGGGTATCCAGCCTTAAAAAATCTGTCTCAACAAATTTCACCTGACCCATGCAAGCATGTGAAAGTGGATATTATAATGGTGATGATGGTGACATAATGTAACCAGGAGTACATTACTGAAAGTTCGGGGTGGCAGTGCTAAGCAGTGGTGTGTATAAATAAAAGGTTATATTACCAGTTCAAATATGCTTGGGGCATATTTGAACCCATAAGAAAGCCATTCACTGTGTTTTGACATGGAGAAAATTTCTCTCACTGTAGACAAATGGTGTAAATACACTCTAATCAGTTCATAACACCACCTACTCAAACTGTGGGATGCAAACATTTCAGAGTGGTTATCTTCTCTTCATCCACAAAAACCAGACAGGATCCGCTATAATATGATAAGAGAGATTGTCTCTTATGATATTCTCAAAGTGTTGTTTCATTTTTTTTGAAAGTTGATTGTCATGTGAAGTAGTTTTGGCTGCTATCTCTAGCATGTCAAAGTACTGTTGTTGACTCATAGTTTTTATGTAATTATTGCAATATATATATAAAGCCACCGACCAGATTTGTGGGTGGTGTAAGGTCCCCTCCTGACCCAGAGTAACGTGGTGGTGGAACAAGGAGGTAGACAGGGCTATTAGACAAAAGAAACAGGCTTGGAAGGACTGGAAGAACGGTGGTAGCAGGGAATTGTACCAATGTGCCAGAAGGGAGGCTAGGCGACAGGTTTATTTAGCCAGAGGGGAAGCAGATAAGGAAAGATTTGCCAATGTTCTGCGCCGTGAGGACCAAAGACTCGAGGTATTTCGTGTTGCAAGACAGTGTAGGAGAGAGAATAGTGATGTTGTAGGAGAGAAATGTTTTCGCATGGATGATGGTACGCTTGCATTAAATGAGGATGCAAAGAAAGAGGTCTGGAGATGCCACTACGATAGATTGCTTAATAAAGAGAATGAATGGGAGAAAGAGAGCCTGCCGTATGTCGACCCAATAGAGGGACCAGCTATCCGAGTTGATAGTACCAGGGTAGATAAAGCAATTAAGAGTATGAAGACCGGAAAAGCCCCCGGCCCATCAGGAATCACTGCAGAGATGCTCAAAATATCTGGCAGTGTTGGCTATAGCCTAGTCACCCATATTACGAACCAGGTGATACACGAAGGAGTCATACCCAATGACTGGTGTAGCAGCATCATAGTCAACTGCTACAAAGGTAAAGGTGACGCTTTAGATACAAATAATTACAGAGGCATCAAGCTGTTAGATCAGGTTATGAAAGTTACAGAGAGGGTCATAGCCCAACTAATTAGGGAGCGAATCAATTTAGATGAGATGCAGTTTGGGTTCGTGCCAGGTAAAAGCACTACTGATGCCTTATTTCTAGTGAGACAGTTGCAGGAGAAATACCTAGCTAAGGATAAACCTCTGTACCTGGCTTTCGTTGACATGGAGAAAGCCTTTGACAGGGTCCCCCGATCCCTTATCTGGTGGTCAATGAGGAAACTTGGGATAGAAGAATGGTTAGTGAGAGCTGTGCGAGCCATGTACAGAGATGCTGCCAGTAAGGTGAGGGTTGGAAATGAGTACAGCAATGAATTCCGGGTAGAGGTAGGGGTCCACCAAGGTTCCGTCCTCAGCCCCCTCTTATTTATCATAGTCCTCCAGGCAATCACAGAGGAGTTCAAGACAGGTTGCCCCTGGGAGCTCCTCTATGCTGATGACCTTGCCCTAATTGCGGAGTCACTATCAGAACTAGAGGAGAAGTTTCAGGTGTGGAAGCAAGGTCTAGAATTGAAGGGCCTTAGAGTCAACCTAGCTAAAACCAAAATCCTAATAAGTAGGAAGGTAGATAAAACACAAACCCCTTCAGGTAGATGGCCCTGCTCAGTATGTAGAAAAGGAGTAGGTAGTAACTCTATAAGATGTACCCGGTGCAAGCTATGGACACATAAGAGGTGCAGCAACATCAAAGGCAGGTTAACTAGCAAGTTAGTTTTTGTTTGTGGCAGATGTTCAGGTACAATAAAGACTGTAAACAAACAGGAAACAACTTCTATCTCATTCCAGGGTGAAAAACTAGAGGTAGTCGATAGCTTCCGCTATCTGGGCGACCAAGTTAGTAGTGGGGGTGGGTGCGCTGAAAGTGTAGCTGCTAGAATAAGAATAGCCTGGGCAAAGTTTAGAGAGCTCTTACCCCTGCTGGCGACAAAGGGACTCTCACTCAGAGTAAAAGGCAGACTGTATGACGCATGCATACGAACAACCATGCTACATGGCAGTGAAACATGGGCTGTAACTGCTGAGGACATACGTAAGCTCGCAAGGAATGAAGCCAGTATGCTCCGTTGGATGTGTAATGTCAATGTGAATACCCGTCAGAGTGTAAGTATCTTGAGAGAAAAGCTGAACATTAGAAGCATCAGTTGTGGTGTGCAAGAGAGACGATTGCGCTGGTATGGACATGTGGTGAGAATGGATGAGGATAGCTGCGTGAAAAAGTGCCACACCCTAACAGTTGAGTGAACCCGTGGAAGAGGTAGGCCGAGGAAGACCTGGGCTGAGGTGGTGAGGCAAGACCTTCGTAGATTGGGCCTCACCGAGGCGATGACTACTGACCGAGACCTTTGGAAATGTGCTGTGCGTGAGAAGACCCGGCAAGCCAAGTAAGATCGTTGCCAGTGCCCCTGGACTGGTTCTTGTGCGGGTGGCACATGAGATGCACCATTTTGAGCGTGGCCGTTGCCAGTACCGCCTGACTGGCTGGCTCCCGTAGGATTTTCGAGCGAGATCGTTGCCAGTGCCCCTGGACTGGCTTGTGCGGGTGGCACATAAAAGACACCATTTCGAGCGTGGCCGTTTTCGTGCGGGGGACACGTAAAAGCACCCACTACACTCTCTGAGTGGTTGGCGTTAGGAAGGGCATCCAGCTGTAGAAACTCTGCCAAATCAGACTGGAGCCTGGTGTTGCCATCCGGTTTCACCAGTCCTCAGTCAAATCGTCCAACCCATGCTAGCATGGAAAGCGGACGTTAAACGATGATGATGATGATGATGATTAACTCTGCACAGTGATATATGGTTAACTCATAGATTTAGTATTGTAATGTCTTTTCTACTGCGTAGCTGTAGTAATTACATTGACAATTGGAATTATGAAAGAGTTGAAAATACATGCTACGAAACAAAGTGTGTATGTACATATGTATTTCTGTGTATGTGTATGTGTATATATATATATATAAAGTATATACTTGATGCATAGATTTATATATGCATGCATGTGCATATGTATATACATATGTGTATTTCTATATATGTCTATATGTGTGTTTACATATATATGTGTATGTATATGTGTTTATATATATGTTTATGTGTGTGTTTACATATATATGTGTGCTTTTATGTGTGTGCGTATGTATAATATATGTATGTAGATAGATAGATATATACTCTTGGCTTGATAGAACACAGAAAATTAACTTCAATAGCAATCTGATTAATTAATAGTTTATGTGGTTAGAACACACTAGAAAAGTGGTTAGCTAATTGAAAAGCAATCATAAAACAATTATTTATGCTGCTTTCTCGTGTTAACTTGCTTTACCTGAACTGTAATGAAAATTAATGTTCTTTTATGAAAGAATATAATTGAAAATGAGCAGTTACTCTGTTTCATTGCCTGTGTCTACATACATACTCTTATGCATGTTCATGTGTGCACAACACTCACACACACACACACACATGCATATGTATGTATGTACACATATATAAAACAGATAAATTCAAGTGGCTAAATTTCAGCTGCTTTTAGCTAATTTTTTTATTTTTTTAGCTAAAGCATCTTTCACATGCTGATATCTCTCTCTGTGAGATGAAAATCTCCAAACTTAACCAGATTGAGAAGCAACCGCCCCCCCCCCCCACCAAGCTGTTTATAATTATCCATTGTACAATTCTAAGTTAGATACACTTTGCTTAAATATGCTTGATTCTGTTGTGTTCTTGTTAGTCTTATAGCCATGTGCTCATGTACACACACACACACACACACACACACAAAATGTCCATTTTGGATCAGTAATATTGTTTCTTATTTTTTTATTGCCCACAAGGGGCTACACACAGAGGGGACAAACAAGGACAGACAAACGGATTAAGTCAATTATATCAATCCCAGTGTGTAACTGGTACTTATTTAATCGACCCCGAAAGGATGAAAGGCAAAGTTGACCTCAGCGGAATTTGAACTCAGAACGTAGTGACAGGCGAAATAACGCTAAGCATTTCGCCCGGTGTGTTAACGTTTCTGCCAGCTCGCCGCCTTGATCAGTAATATTGTTTCTTGCTCGTGTGTGTGTGTGTGTGTGTGTGTGAGAGAGAGAGAGAGAGAGAGAGAGAGTGTGTGTGTGTATCCACACACTGTGGCTGTGATTGTTTAACCCCAGATCAGCTCCAGTCATATAAATTTATGATCAAAGATATTTCAACCATGACTATCCACATTTATATATCATCATCATCATCATCATCGTTTAACGTCCGCTTTCCATGCTAGCATGGGTTGGACGATTTGACTGAGGACTGGTGAAACCGGATGGCAACACCAGGCTCCAGTCTGATTTGGCAGAGTTTCTATATATATATATATATATATATATATATATAGGAAGGGCATCCAGCTGTAGAAACTCTGCCAGATCAGATTGGAGCCTGGTGTAGCCTTCTGGCTTCACCAGTCCTCAGTCAAATCGTCCAACCCATGCTAGCATGGAAAGCGGACGTTAAACGATGATGATGATATATATATATATATATATATATATATATATATATATATATATATATATATTTAATCAGTAGTTAAAAAGCTTGCTTTGCAACTACATGGCTTTAGGTTCAGTCCCACTGTGCAGCATCTTTGTCTCAAGCCAATTCCTTGAGAGTTAATTTAATAGATGGAATATGTGAAAACCTATTGTTTCATGGTTATGTGGTAAGAAGCTTGCTTCCCAACCACATGGTTCCAGGTTCAGTTCCACTGTATGGCACCTTAGTCAAGTGTCTTCTTCTTTAGCCTTGGGTCGACCAAAGCCTTGTAAATTGATTTGGTAGATGGAAACTGAAAGAAGCCTGTCATATATGTACGTGTGTGTATATGTGTGTGTGTGTGTGTGTGTGTGTGTGTCTTTGTGTCTGTATTTGTCCTCCACCACTGCTTAACAACTGGTTTTGATGTGTTTACATCTCTATAACTTAATGATTTGGCAAAAGAAATCAATAGAATATATATTAGACTTAGAAAAAAAGTACTGGGGTCGATTCATTTGACTAAAAACTCTTCTAGGCAAAGCCCCTGCATGGCTGTGGTCTAAATACTGAAGCAAGTAAAAGATAAAAAAAAAAAAAAAAGATGTGTGTCTGTGTCTCTTTGTGTTTGTCTCCATCTCACACTACTTGACAGCTAGTGTTGATTTGTTTACTTCCTTTAACTTTGTATTTCAGTAAAAGAGACTAATAGAATAAGTTAAAAATATGTACCATGGTCAAATTATTTGACTAAATCCTTCAATACAGTGCACCAGCATGGCCACAGTCCAATGACTGAAACAAGTAAAAGATAGAAGATAAGAAGATAGAAGGCAGCGAGCTGGCAGAAACGTTAGCACGCCGGGCGAAATGCTTAGCGGTATTTCGTCTACCATTACATGGTTCAAATTCCGCCAAGGTCGACTTTGCTTTTCATCCTTTCGGGGTCGATAAATTAAGTACCAGTTACGCACTGGGATCGATGTAATTGACTTAATCTCTTTGTCTGTCTTTGTTTGTCCCCTCTATGTTTAGCCCCTTGTGGGCAATAAAGAAATAAGATAAGAGGTATCTGGCTCCACCTTATCCAGTCCATCCTTAACCTTTAAAGTGGTCTTGTGAAATTTGAGGAAGAATTGGTTTCTATATCTAGCAGATCAAGCAACTACTTAGATGTCACCTTGTTGGTCCATATTTGTTTGTTGTGTGTCAGATATATTTGGGGTGGGGTGTGTATATGTGCTTGTTGCCTACATGTCTTTTAAATGTGCAAGCTGCCTACACAAGCTATAATGTACCTTCCCATTTATTCTCAAATCTTTGCTTAAGACTGCCTCAACGTAGAAGAAATGAATGGGCTGTTTGATTCAGCATCAAAATTTATTGGATATAGGAAGAAATTCCACATAATGTGCCTTCGTATAGCACGTTATCTGCTAATGGTGCTAGTGTGTGTGTGTGTGTTTGTGCATGCATGTATATGTTCATAGCAAGATTTGCATTTTGTGTGCATGTGTGTGAAGGTGGGGTGAGATTTGTGTGTGTGATATTCAGAGCTTGTCGCATATTGCATGCATGTATGGCAGTGTTTGACACATTCAGAACTAATACTACAAGCAAACATGAACACAACTGTTTCTATGTGTGTGTGTGTGTTTGAGTTTGTCTCCCTCTCTGTGTGTTTGTGAGACATGCTTAATTCTCACACACGCATGCACAGACATAAATCCAGTATGTGTGTCTGTGTGTGTGCATGTATATGCGTGTGTCTGTAGCTAATATGAAACTGTTAGCTCTCCTTTAGCAGTATTAAAGAAGAGAATGTTGCATTTCCTTCCATGTGACATCTTTATTGCTTCATTTTAGAATTCCATCTCTTTGATGTTTCAGGTTCATTTCTTTCATTAGTTCTATCCATGTTAAAGTCTTTTTTTTTTTTTTTTTTTTTTTTTGTCATTTTCATTTCACACCACTAATCCATTGATAAAAAAGTTCTTTCCAAAAAAAAAAAAAAAGAAAGACTCAAGAAAAAAAACTTAGTCAAGTCTGTGACAACACTGTTTAATGCAGAGAACAAAAAATAAATTAATCAATGCTGACTCCCACCCTACCTTCCACTCTTGCAATAAGGTGAGGCAAAACATTAATTCAATATTTAAATTTGTTTAAAGCAGGTAAGTGGTGGTGGTGGTGGTGGGGGGGGATAGACAATTTTGAAATCTCAATTAAAACTAGAATTATATAATCAGTGAGGAGAGGGGGAAAAAAAAAAAAGAAAACCACTAACTCACACACTCAATGTTTAAATCTGATCAAAGTAGGGAGGGGAGACAATTCTGAAATCTCAATTAAAATTAGAACTACACTGGTAGTAAGAATTAAAAAAAAAAAAAAAAGCAAACAAACATTAACTTGGTCTATAAATCTGATCGAGGTTGAGCGTAGGGTAGGTTAGGATGCTATAATCTGAATTAAAATTAAAACCATGCATAGAGTGAAGAGAGGTTAAACGATAACTGGATGTTTAAATCTGATTAAGACAGGGAGGGGAAACAATTCTGAAATCTCATTTAAAATTAGATTGCTTTGAGGGAAAGAAACTTAAACATTACTAGGATACTTTATTTAAATCTGATAAGTGGTTAGCAAAATGATATGTTGCACATGTTACCAAGTTTCTTATTTTTTTATTGCCCACAAGGGGCTACACACAGAGGGGACAAACAAGGACAGACAAACGGATTAAGTCGATTATATCAATCCCAGTGTGTAACTGGTACTTATTTAATCGACCCCGAAAGGATGAAAGGCAAAGTTGACCTCAGCGGAATTTGAACTCAGAACGTAGTGACAGGCGAAATAACGCTAAGCATTTCGCCCGGTGTGTTAACGTTTCTGCCAGCTCACCGCCTTTATGTTACCAAGTTTCTATTTTGCTATCAAGTATGTTAGTATACACTTTACTATTATTTCCGTGCAGAAGGCAACTCTGGGTCACTTGCACCATCAGTCAGTTTTATAAGATCACTTTCAGTTCATCCACAAAATTTTTCTTTACTTCTCTAGTCATTCCATGATCTTCAATAATAGACAAGGCATTATTATGGAGGTTTAACACTTTGCCTAACCAAGGTGTTTTCATTAGTTTGTCCTCAACAACCATGCTTGTTTTTATCAGACTTTTAGTCAGCCCTTGTTTTGCACATTCCGATTAATATAAAACATTCCTTTCATAAATCTCAAGTTATTCTAGAAGTTGAAAAAAACTGGGAATATGTATTATATATGATGCATAGCTGCCAAGGAAAAATATCCCATGGATCCCATATGATATATGGGACAGGCAAAGGGTTAAATTAAAACTGGGTTTTATCCATTTTTAAACCCTTTGCCTATCCAAAGTATTTTTGTAACTTTGTCCCAAAAGTCCATGCTTGTTTTTGGGCTCTTATTTAATGTTTTGACTAATATAAAACATTCATTTTACAAATCCCAAGTTATTCTAGTAGTTGAAAAAAAAAAAATGGGAATGTCAGGGAAATATGTCCTGTATATCACGTGATACACAGGGCATGCAAGGGGTTAGACCCATTTTTGCTTTCTTCAAGTAGAGTAAAACTTGGATCAAAGACAATCGAACCATTATCATTCCAACTTTTTCTAATGTCTCTGATTAACTGATATTTTTTGTATCATTATTTACTTTTATGACATTGTGGTTTGAGAGAGATTTGGTTGTTGTTCTTAGCATGACAACCCCTGAGTTACATTCCACATCTCATGGAACTCCTAAAAAAAAAAAATGTCTTTGTTAATCTTTTTCTTTCTCTTTCATAAATTTAAAGTGCTATGAGATTAAACAAATCATAAAATCTTTGAATGATTTAGCAGTGCTAAATCTATCGGACATCACAAAGAAATTTTGTCTTTAACCAAACCTTGCTGATATTAATTTCCCCTGCAATCCCAATTAAGAGGTTGTTTCTCATACAGAGCCTCTTTATCTCTTAGGGATGCCAATATTTTGAATATTCCAAGCATTTATAAGAAAATTACAAATATAAAATTTATCACAGAAATAACTAAAAAATGCAATTCTGTATAATTAGACTATCTATCATGTTTTAAGTTTGCAACTTCTTGTAGTACTGTAGGGAAGTGGTTTTCAACTATTTTTTACCTGTGGATCCCCATGGTTCCTGTTTCATTTGGATGAGCTCTCATATTTTATAATTAAATATTATTAGGAATTGTAAATATTGAATTGTTGAAGTACAACCAGTTTTATTGCACATAAATATTTTAATTACGAAGCCTTACATGGACCCTTAAGGGTCATATGGACGCTGGTACCACTAGCATAGGGGAATCCCAGTTTGGAGAACTATAGCTTAGGAACTCCTTCATTGGTTCTTGAATAATTCAGTCTTGTAAAAACTGAAATTACAGGCAAATATAATACTAAACATTATTTGCTCTGTTTAATTTTAATATCATCGTCTTGAGTTTTGAGTTCGATCCAATGGTATGATGTTACTGTTTTAGCACCTGGGCACTCCCTGATTGAGCAGACAGACACACCATCAAAGGTGTTCCAGCTTCTTTAGGGATGTTGAGAATTATCTAAAGTGTTCTATACTTTTTTCATTTTTCTTTCAAACACTATGATCAGTTGTACTAGAAGGATCATTTCATAGACAAATGCCTTGCATTAATTATTTCAGCTCCTTAGATTCATAGTTGAAATCCTATTAAGGTCATCTTTGCTTTTCATCTCACTTCATAATGCACTAATAAAATATTGGGGTTCTTTTCACTCTTTCATCTCTCTCTCTCTCTCTCTCTCTCTCTCTCTCTCTCTCTCTCTCCCTCTGTCTCTCTCTCTCTCTCTCCCTCTGTCTCTCTCTCTCTCTCTCCCTCTGTCTCTCTCTGTCTCTCTCTCTCTGTTTCTCTTCCTCTCTTTCCCTGCCTATCTCTCACTCACCCTCTCTTTTTAGACAGCGAGATGGGATTTGAGGGTGTGATTTTTGCAAGGTGAGTGCTCATGTTCAGATTTAAGTATAGATATGTGAAGCAAACTAATGTTTAGAGCTGGGCAAGACAAGATCTGTGAACTGACTGTGAAATATAGGTATGGTAGAGAAAGAATAAAAAGACGAGGAATGAGGCGGAGGAAAAATCTTGAGATGAGTGAGATCTCTTCAAGCTGGGTCTGCTTCATCAGAGCTGATCTGAGCCTAAATGCCTAGAAAATAATGATCATATCTTTACTACATATATTAGCTGACATCTTTAATATTATCTCATTTTATCTTTATCAGCTTTCTCTTGCAGCCTCCCTCCCTGCTCTTTCTCTCACATACCTTACTTATATCGCTGTCTTTTATGCAAATTAATAATTTTCTGAAAAAAAAAATGTATTTCCCTGCATTTTTTATGAAAGAAGAAACTCTCTGTGCCTGTGTGTGTATCTATTTCTGCTTACATATGCCTAATCCATGTTCTAAAAATAAATGTAAGCACACTAGTTTGAACAGTAACCAAATTATTTCTTAAGTGCTTATCTAATATCATAGATAATAGATTCCACTTACCATTCTGCAAATATAGAAAAAAAGTCAATCATACTTTTTCCTTTTCCTTTAAATCCCATTATTATTATTATTATTATTATTATTATTATTATTATTATTATTATTATTATTACAAGTGTCGTGATGGCAGAATCATTAGTGTCAATAAAATGCCATGTAATTTTTCTGGCTCTTTATATTCGGAGTTTAATTCTTGCTGATGTCAACTGTGTCTTTCATCTCGCCAGAGTTGATAAAATAAAGTACCAGTCAAGTACAAGGATTTATGGTATCAATCCCCGCCTCTCTCCTTGAAATTGCTGGCCTTATAGCCAAATCAGAAACCATTATAATTATCATTTTCATATACACACAACAGATCAGACCGTTGGAAAAGAAAAACTGCTAACATCAGGCTACAACAAGTAACCTTAGATGCCAAGAACCCTCCTAAGTATCCTAGCTCTCCCTAATAACACTGTTTTCTGCAGCTGTACTAAACTGGGTTTTATGCTTATTTCCTCTATCCATCAGTTCAAATCTTTAGGGATAGTTCCTAATGCACCTATAACTACTGGGATACACTTTACCCACACTTTCCATAGTCTCTGTAAGTCAAAAGCTAGTTTTTGGTTCTTCGCTATTTTATTATTATTATTATTATTATTATTATTATTATTATTATCATCATCATCATAATGGTAGAAACCTGGCAGGATCATTAGCATGCCAGGCAAAATGCTTAGTGGTATTTCGTCTGTCTTTACGTTCTGAGTTCAAATTCCTCCAAGGTCAGCTTTTCCTTTCATCCTTTCGAGGTCGATAAATTAAGTACCAGTCAAGTGCTGGGGTTGATGTGATCGATTGACCCCACTTTGTGCCTATAGTAGAAAAGATTATTGTTGTTTTTGTTGTTAAGCTGGCAGGATTGTTAGCATGCCAGGCAAAATTCCATTGAGGTTGACTTTGCTTTTCATTCTTTTGGAGTTGATAAAATAAGTACCAGTGAAACACTGGGGTTGATGTAATCAACTAGACCCTTCCCACCAAAATTTCAGGCCTTGTACCTTTAGTAGAAAGGACTATTGTTAATTTTTAAAGATTTCCTTGATATCTGCTATATTTACACATATTCACCGGGCACTACCCAGATATCTATGGTAGATAAGATATAATGTTCTTAATATATACAATGGTTCAGGTGGCAAACTGACAGAATTATTAGCACACCAGGCAAGATGCCTAGCAGCATGTTGTCCTTCTCTATGTTGTGAGTTCAAGTTCTGCCAAGGTTGATTTTTTTTTCTCCTTTCATCCTTTCAGGATCAATAAAATAAGTACCAGTTGAGCACTTGAGTTGATCTAATCAGCTTGGCCCCCCTCCCTCAAAATGCTGGCCTTGTGCCAAAATTTGAAACCAGTATATAGGTTGATTATATGATGTTGAAAAGCAGAAGGACTGGATAAATTCTTTAGAAAAAAGAGCATGTTCACATGAGTGAGCTATGAAAATGCTATCAAATTTAAGTTGATAGATCTTTCTGTAAAACATGCTCAGTGTCCATTATCATTCTTTCCTACACTTCTTTTGATCATGGCTTTGCCTGGTTTTCATATCTATGAATTTCTCTGTTTCTTTCTTTATTGCCCTAAGTTTTTCTATGATAACATGTATTAGTGTGCTTTCTCATTTTCCACATTTTGGTAATCTCTATATCTAGGTCTTTGTACTTGGGTATTTTTTAAGTTCTTTGACTGCGATATTGTTGTCCATGGAGACAGCCAAAGCAATTAGCAAATAAATTTCATCAATATGATTTTTTATTTTTATATCTCTTATATACTGCTGTTGTTGTTGTTATTATTATTATTATTATTATTATTATTATTATTATTATTATTATTATTATTATTATTATTATTAGTATTAAGGTGGCAAGCTGGCAGAATCGGTAGCATGCCAGATGAAATGCTTAGCGGTATTTTATCTGAGTTCAAATTTTGCCGAGGTCAACTTTACCTTTTTTTCGTCCTTTCGGGATTGATAAATTAAGTACCAGTTAAGTACTGTAATCGATGTAATCGACTAGTCCTGTCCTCCCAAATTTCAGGCCATGGGCCTATAGTAGAAAGGATTAGTATAGCTCTGTTGGTAGAGCTTTAGACTTTTAATCTCAAGGTTTTGGATTCATGTCCCTTTGCAGGAAGACTTTCATTTTTGAAGGCAGTGACCTGGCAGAACCATTAGCATGCCAGAGAAAATGCTTAGTGGTATTTCATCCATCTCCAAGGTTGACTTTGTCTTTCATCCTTTCGGGGTTGATAACAAAAGTACCAGTGAAGTAGAGAAGTACATGTAATCAGCTAGTCTCCTTCCCTCACAAAATTTCAGGCCTTGTGCCTAAAGCATAATTATTAATTTTATTATTATTATTATTGTTGTTAATATCATAATAAGGTGGAGCAATAGTTTTAATTCTGATTTCCCTACCACTCCACAATTGTATCTATTTTCATTCAGTCTTGTCTTTTCATCATTGTTTGTTACCTGCCATTCCTATTTTACCAAAGTGGTTGGCTATTAGGTTATCTTTGAGATATCATAATCTTAACCCTTTATTCATAGTGTTTTGAATTACGCATTCTCTTAGCATTGAGATTTTGATAGTGGTTGTTCATTTTTGGAATGACATTGTACAAGAGATGTGAAAGGCCAAATCAGGATAGTTTGAACATAAAACAGGTAGAATATTTCAGTCAAATACAGCCAATTTAAATGCTAAGGTGTTAACACATTAGTTACCATATTTCTCTTGAAATACACTGTCTTTGTTTCAATTAATTTTTAAAAAATAAAGACTATCTTAGTAAAATAATTTTGTCATTATTAATCTGGTGTTTGGAACTTAACACAAAATTTTGTGGCTAGTTTTAACTTAGATCTCTAAAGAGCTAGGAGTAGTCTCAGGTGGCTTAGTATCAAAATGATTAAAACAGATTCAAATTCATATTTCAACAATTTATTTGCATCATTTTTTCTCTTTGATTTCCCTCATCTTGCTCTTTATATATATATGAGAATTTACGAAAAATCAACAGATGAAGACAGGTGGTGTAAACAACAAATGGATGTATTAGTATAATGCTCGGGAATAGAGAAAGTCTTTAACATTTCGAGCCTATGCTCTTCAACTGAAAGGAACACAGAAAGAAACAAGGAGAATATATATGGTAGTTGTTGTTCACTGGAATTACTATACTTTCTTTCTCTCCCTCTCCCTCAAATACACTCTCTTACTCTCTTTCACTCTCACTCCTCTCCTCCTCCTCCTTTTAGCATTGACTCATTGTTGATGTGAGTTAATCAGTAATGGCAATGTGGTGGGGAGGCTACTCACACAATATCTCCTTTCCTTCAACCAAACTTAAAACTTGGAAATAGGGACCAGCAACCTCTTCTTAGCTAGCATGTTACAAAAAGTGTATTAAAAAATGTTATAGAACATGATGGACATGTCTGGAGCAATGTGTTGTACAGCACAGAAAATTTTTTTTTAAATAAAGTAGCTTAATTAAATTTCTTATAAATTCTTGGTGTGAGCTGAAAAAAGTATCATTGAAATGAATACATAGTTAATGATGGAAACTGATAATTAAGCTAATGATACTCTGGAAAAGTCAAAACAAGACAAAATAAAACATTAAATTAAAAATTGTCAATGATTATGTTGTTGAAGATAATACATGCAGTAATATAACAAGGATGTTTTATTGCTAGAAATGTATTAATTGTAGCTGTGTATAGCCTAGTGGTTAGGGTGTTGCAATCACAACCATGTGGCCGTGGTTTCGATTCCCAGATTGGCAGTGTATTGTGTTCTTGAGCGAAAACACTTCAACTGTAAATGGATAGTCCTGCAATGGACTGGTATTCCAGTCAGTGGGAATCTTGGGAATCTTCACTCAGAAGATGTCAATCTCTGTAATGCCTCAGCTCAAGGCTATAGAATATGACATTTACTCAAGATGTCACAGAACAGAATCAAAACCAGGACTTTGTGATTCTGAAGTGAATGTCTTAATCATTCAGCCATAAGGTACTCACTATAAGCATGTATTCATACATTATATATACATAGATATGTGGTAAGAAGTTTGCTTCATAACCACATGGTTCTGGGTTCAATCCCACTGTGAATCACCTTAGGCAAGTGTCCCCTACTATTGACAAACCAAAGCTTTGTGAGTGGGCTTAGTGGATGGAAACTGAAAGAAGCCCATGATGTGTTACTGTTCCCTTGCCTTGACATTGCATGATAGTTGTAAACAAGTCTTTGTTATGCAAGCAGTGTCTCTCATTTTAAATCTTCTGTGGAAACCTGTTTGGTCATGGGAAGTGTTACTTTTCTTGGAAACAGTTTGGTGACAGGAAAAGCATTCAGCCATAGCAGATCTACCTCAAAATTCCATCTGACCCATGCAAGCATGGAAAAGTGGACATTAAAATGATGTGTGTGTATATATATATATATATATATATATATATATTTAAACACATAAGAGAGATGTCCATAATAGGACATCTAACCCGCTAGAAGGAGCAGTCAAACTCCAAACCACAATTAGGGATAATTTCGAAAGGGAATGAAAAATAAAAACATTTACCATTTATTTCCTGAACCATGGTTTCAAGCTATTTTCAGGAAAATGAAATAATGGACATCTCTCTTATGTGTTTAAATGTACACTGTATATATTTATATGAATAATATATAGTCTATTGACTAGGTTTTTCTTCTCACTAGACCACTGGCAAAAGGGTTTTCTAAAACTTTTTGCTACCCTGAGATTTACTAATAATGATAAATTGATTTTTTGGCTAATTTCTGGAAGAAAATCAGCATTTTTGTATTTGCTGCCAATAAGAAAACCGCACATGCGCGGTAGATATGAAAAATTATAACATATAAGCACGAGGCATGTTCTATGTATTGCCTTGTGTTTATATGTTAATTTTGGCTTTCCTGCTGATGATAGCTGGCCTAGCAAATTATTTCATTTTGCTGAAAATAGCTTGAAACCTTGGTTCAGGAAATAGATGGTAAATGTTTTTATTTTTCATTCCCTTTTGAAATCATCCCTAATTGTGGTTTAGAGTTTGACTGCTCCTTCTAGCGGGTTAGATGTCCTATTATGGACATCTCTCTTATGTGTTTAAATGTACACTGTATGTATTTATATGAACAATATATAGTCTGTTGACTAGTTTTTTCTTCTCGCTAGACCACTGGTACCAAAAGGAATTTGTAAATTTTTTTTGCTACCCTGAGATTTATTAATAATGACATATATATATGCATACACAACAACAAAGCCATTTATGGCTCAGCCAGTATGTTGTTGTCAAATGTTTCAATAATCTAATAATTTCATTATAAAAATGTTGTCGCTGCCATTAGTGAAAGACTATCAGCTAGCTTTCAGCTACGGGTCACTTACTTGATTCTGTGTCCATTTATGTGAACACATGAATCAATTATAGAAATGCATTCTATTATCGAGACATCACAAACCACTCTTCTTTATGTTGCAATGGTTTAACTCAGATGAACAATAGTATTATTAAATTGATACAACTGCATAATGTCATAAAGGTTATGCAATATTATTGATTGCGACAATCAATAATTTAGATATCAATATGATCAAAAACAATGGTGATTGATGTAGTTTGACTTTCATAGGCTGGACAGTGGTACTGGGAAGATAGATACAAGGGATTATATAGCAGAATATGTACCAAAGAAGAGTAAATAACATAGCTGACACACTAGTGGACAATCAAGGGAATAACAGGTGCTTGATGTGACATTTGAATTCACCACCTGTCATGTGTAGATGGCTTGAAGAGACCACCTGTCATGTATGGGGAGGATGAAAGTTCTGTCAACATTATTTTCAATAGGAAAGTGCTGTTTTGAAACTCCTAGATATCTAGTTTTGTGAGTGTAAAGCTTTTACTACAAGTGACCTTTCAGAATAGCAACTGGGAGCAATGGGATGATTAATTACTATCATTATAATAAAGGGTTTGCGTGTGCATGCACACACACACACACACACACACACACACACACACACACGCACTCACACACACACACCATTGTTTTCTAACTCTCACTTTCCCATGCTTGCATGGGTCAGACAGAATTCATTAAGGCAGATTTTCTGCACTCTGTTGCTCTTCCTGTCATCATGTATAATATATATATATATATATATATATATATTTCTGTGAGAGTTAGAGGTTGGGAAACCAACCAACTAAGGGATAGTGCCTATCCAATATATATATATATATATATCATCATCATCATCATCATCGTTTAATGTCCGCTTTCCATGCTAGCATGGGTTGGACGATTTGACTGAGGACTGGTGAAACCGGATGGCAACACCAGGCTCCAGTCTGATTTGGCAGAGTTTCTACAGCTGGATGCCCTTCCTAACGCCAACCACTCAGAGAGTGTAGTGGGTGCTTTTACGTGTCACCCGCACGAAAACGGCCACGCTCGAAATGGTGTCTTTTATGTGCCACCCGCACAAGCCAGTCCAGGGGCACTTTTTCACGCAGCTATCCTCATCCATTCTCACCACATGTCCATACCAGCGCAATCGTCTCTCTTGCACACCACAACTGATGCTTCTAATGTTCAGCTTTTCTCTCAAGATACTTACACTCTGGCGGGTATTCACATTGACATTACACATCCAACGGAGCATCATCATCATTTAACGTCTGCTTTCCATGCTAGTATGGGTTGGACGATTTGACTGAGGACTGGTGAAATTGGATGGCAACACCAGGCTCCAATCTAATTTGGCAGAGTTTCTACAGCTGGATGCCCTTCCTAACGCCAACCACTCAGAGAGTGTAGTGGGTGCTTTTACGTGTCACCTGCATATATATATATATATATATATATGAGGGGGAGGTTGTGGTAAGAAGTTTGCTTCCCAACCACATGGTAATAGGTTATGTCTCTCTGCATGGCACTTTGGTCAGTTGTACTTTATTAAACAAACAAAGATGGTCATGCTTAATTAAAGTTGAGCAGAATTAAAACAACAACAAAACTAATTTTGAGACTTTTTCCCCCACCATTTTTCTTTTGCAACTGCAGATCTTGAAGCACATATAGCATGTAAATATTGGTTTGAAAATCCCTTTTAGATAGAAAAAGTTAAAAGGTTCCCATGGGACTCAAATCCACATCTACAAAATAAAATTTTTGTTGGTAAGAATAAAGTTTCTTATTTCTTTATTGCCCACAAGGGGCTAAACATAGAGGGGGCAAACAAGGACAGACAAAGGGATTAAGTCGATTACATCGACCCCAATGCGTAACTGGTACTTAATTTATCAACCCTGAAAGGATGAAAGGCAAAGTCGACCTCGGCGGAATTTGAACTCAGAACTTAACGGCAGACGAAATACTGCTAAGCATTTTACCCAGTGAGGTAACGTTTCTACCAGCTCACCGCCTTGGTAAGAATAACGTTTCTAAAATGGATATATTTGAAGGATTGCTTTAGCCCAGTGGTAGAATGCCTGCCTTGTCCATAGGAAGTGTAGGTTCAAGTCCCACTGTCATTGATTTTTTTCTATTTAAAAGGTTTTCTAACCAAATATTTATTTGCTGATTATAGCTTTGTGTGCTTCCAGATCCATTTCTTCTAATAAGAGATTATTTCATGTTCTCTCAAAAGTTTATAATTTTAAGATAATCTTTTGTTCCCATGACACTCTACAATGGATCTGTTTTTACTTTTTTCTTTTTTTTTTATCATGTCATCTTTATATAACTTGTAACATGTTCTAAATATAAGAAATTGAGATCTCAATGTGGTTGTTTAAATCTATTAGAAATAATTGTCTATCTCCCTCAAACCACATATTAATCTTTAAAACATTTGATAATGCAGTCTGGGGACAATAACTGTGTTTGAGATAAAAAATAAAATGAGGTGGTTATGAGTGAAATAATTTTTGATCATGAATTTGCTAGAATATGGCTGATTTGGGGCTAAATGACAACAATTTATGTAATAAAAACAAACTTCCTGCTTCTTGTAATGAATCTATCCAATCAGAATGAAAAATAATTAAAAAATAAAACAGTAAACACCTCTACCATCAGCACTACTACTATCATAATAACTATAATAACTATGATGGCAATTAATAATAATTAAAAATAATATATCTTCATTATCAATAATAAAGAATATAATTATCTCATTGATGGTAGTGCTTCCTTAATTGGAAGCTTATTTAGGCATGTTAAAGTTAATGACAGCTGTATAAAATCCATTTTCTCATAGTGGTGCCGGCATGGCTATGTGGTTAAGAGCTGTGCTGTTGTGTGGTTTTGGGTTCAGTCCTACTGTATGGCACCTTGGACAAGTGTTTTCTCTTATAGCTTCTGGACAACCAAAGTCTTGCAAGTCTAATTTGGTGGGCTAAAATTGTGTAGAAGCTTGTTATATATATAATTAATCAACATTTGAAGTAAAAGCAACTCTAGTGCAATAAATATTATTAAATACATATGCTAATGTATATGCATTGTGTGTTTTCTGGTGGCTGCAATGGCATAATGAAATATATAACTCCCATGTCACCAGTGTTAAAACACCTTAGGATCATGGGCAAGTAAGATAACTCAGCTTCAGCCCCATTTGGGAATGATGGACATTGATGTTTC
Organism: Octopus bimaculoides; assembly: GCF_046866305.1. Classification (NCBI taxonomy): domain Eukaryota; kingdom Metazoa; phylum Mollusca; class Cephalopoda; order Octopoda; family Octopodidae; genus Octopus; species Octopus bimaculoides. Next base: position 50,608,933 of record NC_142944.1, read on the forward strand.
ACCATTTTTGTGGCTTGTCAGCATTATGCACTCTCATAGGTTGAAGGCAGGTCACCTAGCCAGTCCATGACTCTTATGTTCATAGCTTGTAAAATCATGAGCTGGTATGCCTGGAAATTGCATACCTAAGAGAAAATTTACATATGAAGTAGTTAATATTTATAATTAATCAAACTTCAGAGAATTGAGAGGTAAAATAATTATACTGTATGTTTATAGCCATTTCATAATCTCTATACAGTTACATCATTGATGCTAAAATCATCCTACACACTTATAAGCATATAAAGTATACATATAGAGCTTACCATGAGTTTTATTTGATTCCAGGATTCCTTATTACTGTTATATATACATACATACATACATACATACATACATATATATATATATATATATATATATATATACAGAATTTTTGTATTGGCTTGTGAGATCTGTTCAAAGAATTATGCTGAATAAAACTGAATGCAAATTTGATTAATGTCACTACGCAATGTCTAATAAAACAGTTTTACTATTTCTTTTTTTCTTATGATATTTCAATGTTAAAAAAACTTTTCAAATAATATTGTGGAAGAAGATAGAAAAAAAAAATCCCAAAATCTGTAATTCTTGACAGTTGAGGCAGAACTCTAACATGTTTGAATTGAAATGATGCAAAGCTATCCATAGATCTTTTTTTAGTTCTTCATCACCCGCAGTTCCTGTTCAAATGAAATGAAGAAGTAGCTACTATTGTAAGACAAACAAAGTATTTTATTTATAAAATCACATTGTCACAGCTTTAAAATGTCTGGTTCCATACATCACAATACTTCAAGCAGATTTCACAAGCAAGTTTAAAAAAAATATATTTTACATACAAGATAACACTGAGATGGAATTTTGAAAGATTCAGTGAGAAGCATTATTAACAGTCATCTAACAACATCTGAGAAGACTAATTTGGAAATAACAAATTGTTTTTATCCTACTGTAAAAATTGATTCTTACTACAAAGCTTATAAACTGTGTTAATTATTTCTGTATATAATTCAAGTTAGCACACCAATTCAGTGTTTATTTTTCTTAAGCATTTTTATCCAGCAGTATTGGTAAAATATACACTTCACTGAAGAGATTTTAATAAGACTGAAACATATCCTAAGTTGTCACCCACCTGCCAAGATCAGAATTACTTACTACTCACTGCCTACATTGCATTTGTAGTTACTTTTTATTAATGAAAATTTCTGGACAAAAAAGGAATGAAATTTTAATGAAACTAACGATTATTCGCTTTTATTAAAACAGAAATTCTGATTAAAAACATTTTGTCGCACAAAATTAAATATATTAATGCCAATTTGACTGTTTAAGACAAAGGTTTAATTCATGATGGTTTTTACCTTAACTTGTATCAAAAACTTACATATCCATTTAGGTGCTGGTGTGGCTATGTAGTAAGAAGCTTGCTTCCCAAGCACATGGTTCTGAGTTCAGTTCCCTTGCATAGCACCTTCGGCAAGTGTCATGGGCTGACCAAAGCTTTGTGAGTGGATTTGGCAGACAGAAAACTGAAAGAAGCCCATCATGTATATATTTCTGTGTGTGTGTGTGTGTGTGTGTGTGTGTGTGTGTGTGTGTGTGTACACATATATTTCCCCCATTCTAGCATGGAACACGAACATTAAATGATGATGGTGATGATTTCTGTATGTGTCTTTGTGGCTATGTTTGTCCCCACCCCCCACCATCACTTTTCAACTGATGTTAGTATGTTTACATCCCCATAACTCACCAGTTCAGCAAAAGAGACCAAAAAAATTAGTATTAGTCTTAGAAAGAATAAGTGCTGGGGCTGATTTCTTTGACTAAAATCCAAGGTGATGTTCCAGCATGGCCACAGTCAAGACTGAAAGAAGTAAAAGGATAAAAGAACTATAGCTTCAAACTTTTTTTAGTTACTATTCTTTTCTTTATCTTCAATATAATAATTCTACCTTTCTTGATACATTTATTAACTCCATTTTAAAATTTTTTCTTCAATTTCCTATCCCTATTTAGTTAATTATCACAATCTTTAATTTCTATTTTAGCTTGCAATTAAATATTTCAACTTGCAATTAAATATTACACAAAGTCTATAAGTATAATTTTCTTTTTAAATTTAGGCTTTACAATCATTTTTGAAAATGGAATTAGTTGAATGGATTCTTTAACCTTTTTGACACCTACTCACATGTGCCTGCCTTTAGTTCTCTCAGATAAAACCTCAAAATTTTTTAAATGCTCATATTTACATAAAAACATTTCATCATAGCTTAGTTTTTTTTTTGTTTTATTTTTGTGGGGTAAGTACATAAAACTAAGTTCTAGGCTTTAGATTAATCATGAAAAAATAAGGGCTATTTTACTAATACTTTTGTCATTATACTTATGTTGAAATATTTCTTTTGTTTAACTTTGAAAATCATGAATTTAGTAGAATAACTTTAACATTAAGCTGGTCTCTGGAGTATAAATTAACATGAAATTTTGATCAGTTTTAATTAAGATCATTTTAAGGCCGGAAGTTTGTATCACAGATCCAGGAGTGGTCTTGTGTATTGGTATTAAAAGGGTTTAATTAAACATTACATCAGTTTTCTGTAAGAACTTTTTAAACTAAAGTTCCAAAGAGAACTTAATAAGGAAAAAAAATGGGTTATTTTACTATACTCTTCCAAATTCTTGATTATGTTAAAAAAAAAAAAAAGCTAAAATACTATAGGCAATGTACATCCAAGTATTTTTGCATAAATTATTGGAAATCGTTGTTTTGAAACAGTCTTCCCAGTTCAAACTATTCAACTGTGAAATAACTAAAACACATATCTAACCTTTGGTCTTTTGGTAGGCTGATAAAATTTAAGCATCATGTCTTGTTTATCATTACAATGTAATGATGAAGAAAATTTAATTTCAGAAGCACAAGTTCATACTATGACCTTAACTTCATGTCTCTTTTAGTGTCAATCTCGAATTCTTACATTCTCAGACATTCCAAATTGATTCTTAACACAATCCAATAGATTACATTCAAACATTTATCTTTTCTAGATACTTTCAACATTTTTACCAATAAGAGAAAAGTATTCGTTTCTATTGACCAGGAATATAATAATTGGTTCGCATCATGAATAGAATTGATTAAAGAGAGAAATGGTAACAACAGTAATGATGATAATAGTGGTGGAGATATAATGTCTGCGAATGATAAATATCAATGTGATGATGCATATGGAAGTGTTACATGAAAAACAGAAATAAAACTAAAGTACATGAGCATTACACACGCACATACCTACAACAACAGACGTCATTTAAGAATTTTATGAAGGAAAGCAATAACTGTGGGAAGAGGAGGAGGAGGAGGAGGTTATAAAGTTCAAGTAGTTTATTTCTCTCTTTCTTCCTTTTCTTTTCTCTCTCCCTCTTTTATTCTTTTCTCTTTCTTTTCACTCTTTTCTCTCTAAGTATTCATCTATGTCATGTATGTCTCTTTATGTCTGTTTGTCTCTGTTGCAAAGACTGATTTCTCTAATGCTTCTACCATTACTGCAATGAATTCATCCGATGGCGGAACTTCTACATGGTTGCTTGACCTGCTAGAAATAGCAAGTAAATCTAAAATCATTATCTACTTTTCCCCCCACCTTTTAAAGAATGAGAGGGCACATTGAATAAAATTCAGGTTGGGTACAGGGAAGATGAGATGGTCACCACATCAACACCTTTGATAGATAGGTCCACTTTCTCAGGAGCTAAATAACTGTTGCTATAAACTTGCCAAATTTGGTATTGTTTCCTCCCCTTAACATCTTTAATGCATTTGTTCTGCCACCCCTTCCCTCAATTCTCCCTCCATGTCTTAACCACCCTATTATTCCTCACCTCTTAAACCCTTCTTGTGTAAATGTAGTTTCTACGAACAAGGGAGTTTCTATGAAGTCTTGCTAGAAATAGTCAAAAATCTCCCTTAAATTGCACCTTACTGTCTTAAATACATTAACCAGTGGGATGGCTACAGTTAGAAGGCCTTTTAATTATAGGTTTCCTGGATTAGGGTTGAGTTGAGGAGCATCACCCAAATCAATGGTTTATGCAATATTATAGAAAATTATAGTTGTGTAACTATAAAAATACACAGTATTATAATATTTGGGTAATGGTCAATAAATACCAGTCATAAACTGAGGTAGTTGATTTAATCGAGAATGTTTCACATTTATGAGTTTTATTCTGTAGTGATTCTATGTTGTGTCAAGGTATGCTATATTTTACTGGTTAATTATTAATTTCATTTCCACTTATGAATACATGATTATAATTTCTGTAAGCTGTGTGGCTCTCTTGTAGAGAAGAACTAAGTTTATCATACTTCAGCTGGTTTTTGAATACAAGACATTTAGTTGAATTGACACTGCAAATAATAGGCATTTTTCTGTTCCTTGAAGTTACCGATTCTGATTTATTAGGATCACACACATACAGGTACAAATGCACACGCATGAAATCAATTCCTGGACATTGGTCGTATGTTGTCACTTTGGAATTTATTGCATTCGTTAAGTGTTCTCCTATAGCCCTGAGCAGAAGAAAGATGATTTCAGTTTACACAGCATTCATTATTTCAAGACATATTAAGGCTGTAAACAGATATTCAAGTGGTGTTATTCATATCTGGTCTTCTATGAAAACCTGTCCAGCCATGGATGAATATGGAAAGAGCTAAGTAATATTTCAACAGGAATAGCATCTAGCTGTACAAAATCTGCTTTAGTGAATTCATTCTAACTTATGCAATCATAGAAAAGTGGACATTAAGATGACAATATTATAGAAGGGCAATGGATTAGGTGAATTAGTGGGTTTAAGGATTGTGCTGTAGCTAGTAAAAGAGCAAGGGGAGTGATTGCTCCTACGCTGCACATTTTTCCAAATAGGTACCTTTTATAAAATGTATAATCATAGGCATAGGAGTGGCTGTGTGGTAAGTAACTTGCTTACCAACCACATGGTTCCGGGTTCATTCCCACTGCGTGGCACCTTGGGCAAGTGTCTTCTACTATAACCTCGGGCCAATCAAAGCCTTGTGAGTGGATTTGGTAGACGGAAACTGAAAGAAGCCTGTCGTATATATGTATATATATATGTATGTATGTGTGCGTATATGTTTGTGTATCTGTGTTTGTCCCCACCAACATCGCTTGACAACCGATGCTGGTGTGTTTACATCCCCGTAACTTAGCATTTCGGCAAAAGAGACCGATAGAATAAGTACTAGGCTTCCAAAGAATAAGTCCTGGGGGCGATTTGCTCGACTGAAGACAGTGCTCCAGCATGGCCACAGTCAAATGACTGAAACAAGTAAAAGAGTAAAAGAGTAATCAGTGAGTTAAAAATTGTTTGGTCTGTGTCATGGTGCCTTTTTTTATGTGCTCACTCCCTCACAACTTTAGAACCAGACTACTCCCCTGGCTGTGAATAAACTGCAGTGTGGTACTTAGTTTTATAATACTGTAGATTTGAAGAATGCTATTGATTAGAAGTCATTGGTTTTAGTTCAAGGATAAAACATGCTGTTAGCTTTCCTTGATTATATCAGCATGTACCATGCTTTTGCTAATAATTTTTATCATTCAAACCAGAATGATAATAACAAAGTTTACCTCAGCAGGATTTGATGTCAGAGCACAGAGCCAGAAGAAATATCACTGTACATTGTATTTGATACTGTCATGACTCAGCTAATCATATGCACACATGCACACACACAAACATGTGCACACATGCACACAAGCATATGCACACATATATTAACACATGTACATAGACATGCACACATATATTCTAACATATACATACACACATACATATATATATATATATATATATATATATATAACACATGTATATGCACATATATAAATGCACATGTGTACAGACACACGCACAAAGAACAAGTTCATGCCAGCTGCATTAATTTGCTTTAATTTATAGCTTGGTAAATTCCAGAAAAACTTTTAATGCACTAATTATAAACATCAACTTAAATGCTCTGGCACGACACATCATTCATTTTAATCACTTATATATATATGTATATATATTCTTCTACTCTTTTATTTATTTCAGTCATTTGACTTTGGAGCATCACTTTTAGTTGAACAAATCTACCCCAAGACTTATTCTTTGTAAGCTTAGTTCTTATTCTATCGGTATCTATTGCTGAACTGCCAAGTTAAGGGGATGTAAACACACCAGCATCAGTTGTCAAGCAATGGTAGGGGGACAAACACAGACACACAAACGTATATATATATATATATATATATATATATATATGACAGGCTTCTTTTAGTTTCCGTCTACTTAATCCACTCACAAGGCTCTGGTCAGCCTGAGGCTATAGTTGAAGACACTTGCCCAAGGTTCCACACAGTGAGACTGAACCCAGAATCATGTGGTTCGTAAGCAAACTACTTACCACACAGCCACTCCTGTGCCACCATTCTGTGGTATTCCAAGATGGCTTTAACAGTAATGGCTAACAAAGACTTGAGAATATATCTATGAAGCATGCTGATTACATCTTCCACAAATGATTCTGTCTGATTTGTTTACTCATTTACTTTTTTTATGTAACAGACATATATAGCTGTGTGTGGTTGAGAAATTGATCTTAAAAGGATAAAAAGCAAAGTCAATCTAGGCAGAATTTGAACTCAGAATGTAAACCTGGAAAAAATGCTGCTAAGTATTTTGTCTGGCATGCTAATGATTCTGCCAGCCCCCTTCCTTCAGTAATAATAATTTCTATTTTTGGCACAATCACAAACTTGAATAAAGTATAATTAATACTGGTGCCAGTTGTGTTATTTTATAAATTCTTAGTTTTTTTTTTTGTTGTTTTTACAGAGTTGTTAATGAATAATCATGTCATTTGTAGGTTTCCAGTCAACCAATCATTGCTTCACTATATTTCTGTTGACAAGGGAGTGTATATAACTTGATGGATTTAGTTTGAAGAGCTCTTTTTTTTCCTGTTTTTTATCACTTCTTTACAAATACATTGTACAAAACAAACATACATACTTAGACACATATATATACACCATCACAAGAATCCTCCCCTACAATCCTGGCTTTTCATTCTTAATTGCAGTCCAGTCATCAGTCAACAATAGCTGAAGCCAATTGGCCAATAAAATCCTATGTGGCAGGCACACAATATTTGGCCTTTGGTTGACCCAAGATTACAACTACATCAAAGAGGCAACCTGTTAAAAGACATGCTTGAGAAATGGTGACCACCCTTGTTCACCATCCAGAAATTTCTGAGGTTACTTCAGCCTCAGTTCATGCATGTACATCTTTACCCATAACATACCTGAGTCCTGGTTTTTTCCTGATGGCTAATGACCTGGAGGTAGTTAAGCAGGTGACTTTACTGTCAAGCTGTTTTTAAGTGTGCATATTTGCATCGTTAAATTTCAGTTCTGACATATGTTAAGTAAAGAATAAATGGAACAGTTCATTTAGTATATGTTTGGTCAACTGAGTTTTGTAGTTCCCCCAAACTTCAGTTGTATACATCCATATACATTCTAATATATTTCTGATTACGAGTAAACAGGGTATTCTATTTGTGTGTATGATCGATCAAAGGGCTGACTGAATGAAACTGTAGTCTAAGAATATAATATCTGTTTATGTAACATCAAAGACAACACAGACATCTGTTAGTATAAGTCAGCAGTGCATAGGCCACTTTTACTTTGAAATGCTAGACTTATGCACTCACCTCATATGTGGGAATTTCACAGCAAATTTTGTAAACATTTTGTTATGGTCCTTGCTAGAACTCTGACAGCTGCTGCCTTCTTTTTTCATAATACCTTCTTGGTTTGTATTGTTTAAGCAATCAACTCACTCAGTGTTCATCTCTTGGAGAATGGTGAAGCTACTGAAGAGTATATCTGTGTTCATGTTGTTTTAATTTTAGCAGGCATAGCTGTGTGGTTAAGGAGTTTGCTTCCCAACCGTATAGTCTCAAATTCAGTTCCATAGCATGGCACCTTGGGCAAGTATCTTCTTACATAGCTCTGAGTTGACCAATGCCTTGTGAGTGCATCAAACTGACAAAAGCTCTTGGCATATAAGTACATGTGTATGTGTTGTGAGTGTGAATGTCTGTTTCACCATGTCTTCATGTAGAGTTTAACATCGTGTAAAGTTTTAAATGAATGTCATTCATTTCCAATGTTCTTCGAAAATACATCTAACCACGAATAAAATATATTACTTGGAAACAAGTAATGATTAGCAACAGGAAAGGTATCCTGATGTAGAAAATTTACTTCAATAAACCCCATCCAACCCATGCAAGTATGGAAAAGTGGACATTAAACTGATGCTAATGTTGAATAAACAGCAGGAAAGAGCCATAACTTGCTGGTCCGATTTCATGTCTTGTACATTGGAAAGAACCTAGCTTCTTTTTCTCACTGTATATCATTCTTCAGGTACATGCTTTAAAGAACTGCACAGTTCATTAGGAATGCATCATTAAGTGTAGTAGCAATGGTGCAGTAATCTTGGTGCAGCAACATTGCGTTGATATATTTGCCACCATTTTTGATGAACTTGTGAAAAATATTCGATAAGGTTAAACTACTTTCACTATTTACTATTGATTTCAGCTTGTCTTGATTTTAGAAGAGATTACACACACACACACACACACACACACACACACACACACACACAGATGCACATACACACACACAAAGTATACATAAATATCACATACACACATATATCAGCTATACCAACACACTCCTCCCCCCCAATAACACATAGGCCCATAAATATGCTCACACCACATATATACATGATACACACATCCCTCTCTCCCACAGAGACCTGTACAACCCCCTTCATACATACATCTTTAAGCCACCCTTATTCCTATACATGTACTCCACATGCATATGAACCTTTGCACACATTGCTAATCCTCAAGCAAGCATACTCCCCCCCCCCCCCCCCACAGTAATACAGACACGCATACAGGCAAATATGCATGCACAGTCAACGTATACATGCGCAAACTAATATTTGCACATATACCATGTACACGTATATTTCCTTCACACATGCATTCGACTTTACATGCTCGTTCACTCACTCACACATGTGTACATATACACACGCAGCACACACACATGTATGAATAGAGGTGTCTGTAAGACTGAAGGTATTAGGCGCACAGAGATATAGATTAGTGCAGACACACAGACAGCTTAAGGTCAATGTATAGAACATGAGAAACAGATGGGTTTATTGATTGGGTAGAATTGAATTTCAGATAGATTGATAAATTGACGTGTAAGTGTGTGTGTGGGTGGGTGGGAGAGGGCGGCATACTTATGTGAGTATATGCAAATTATATACAAATGAAGACTGAAAACCTACATATTCATTGTGATGATGATGATGATGTTTTTTTGTTTTTTTATATTCTCAGTTAAAGCTATACATCTGTAAGGAAATAGCAACATCAATCAGTGTCTCTTACTCCTCACATCAGGTTCCCAGCTTTAAAACGTTACCCAAATGTGTGTATGTATGTATATAGATGTGTGTGCGTATATATATATACAATGTGTGTAATTAGTTTACATTCATGCATCATGGTTTCGTCCAGTCAGTTCTTTAGTGGACTGCGCTCTATGTAAAGCTTGCCCTGTTTACTTTACTAATGATCAAATGTACATTAGACTTTACAGAAGTATATGTAACTCAAGGTTGTATTGAGTACTTTTATGCTCAATGCAAACCTTTTAGTCCATATGTGTGTGTTTGAAGTATGATGATGTGATGCAGTGTGTTTTTTGAGGGGTTTTTTTATTTATATCCTCCCTCATTTAATTCCCTGACTTTATCGTCTTTTTGCATAATGTATGGTAAATGATTGTCCAAGGATCAAGAATGAAACTTGGAACGAGTCTTTGCTTTACAACAAAGAAATAAATTATTCTGAAATGCATTCACATGCCATGATTAGCTGAGTTTGTTTTGCTTAAAACCCTTGATCAGCCCAAGCTGTTTCTTTCATCCCTTTTCTTTTTCTGTTTTTTTTTTTCCTTGCAACAACAACTATTATTCAATCTCCTTTCCCTTTTTGAGGTGTTATGGAGTGATTTGATAATTATTTTAGTTACTATTTCTAGCAAGTCGAGCAGCGATGTAGCAGTTCTCTCACTGTCTGAGTTTGTAGGACTGTGTCTTAAGTGTTAGCTGAATGTTCAGTTGCTCTTATTTATGCTTAAGTTACTATATTGTATAAATAGCTAAAACACTTTTAAATCATTCATGCACTGTAGTTTCAAATGGGTGCCCTGAGGAAGTAACAACTAAACTTCAAGCTAAATAGTTAGCTTCTTGTACAGCCACTCAACCTGCTAGTGATAACTGCCTATTCACCTTCAACTCACATGGTGTTGTCTTAAGAAAAAATCACATTGGATAATCTAATCTTTGATACACTTCAAATAAAAGATGGTATGATTGTGGATGAATCTCTTAGGTCTGTTTGATCAGAGCTAGTATGTAGCTCAACGACAACAACAACAACGAAGCCACTTTTAGCAACAAGGGATACTGCATCATCCAGAGGAGTATGTTGTTAGTTTTCTGAAAGTAAAGTTCAATGAATTCTTCCAAGATGATGAGCAGTCAAGAGACAGAAAAATAGTCTACAGTTCAAGAAATATAAAGATTACATGTAATTTACTCTGCTTTTAACCTTATAATGCTTATTGCTAATAATTTTTAACTCTTTAAATATTATGTTGTTATAAGGTGTTGGTGGGAATGAAGAAAAGTGAAAGCTTGGACAAGCTCCAAAGATTTTTACATTTGAAGAATGTTATTGCATGAAGACAATTATGGCTGTTGCAGTATTATCGATATTTGAATAAATAATATATAAATGTAAAAAAAAATTTTTTTAGTCTTTTCACATCATACACACTCCTTCCTTTTAGCTGTATAACACCTATTTTTAATAATTCTTGGTACTTCAAATATTATGGAAAGGAAACATCAAAACCGTAATCTTGGATAAGCTCCAAAGACTGAACTTTTGAGTAACATTATTACATATAGGCAATTATAATATCTGGCAGACGTTGCAAATTTTTCAGTTCTAAGTTATATATATATATATATATATATATATATATATATATATATTGATAAGTTAGGCTCTGTTTGATTTTTATAGACTTAAGATAAACCATATTATTAAACACCTAATAAAACTATGTAAGTCTGGCATCTAAGAGACCATAATTTCAACCCAGACAGTTGCAGCACCAGACTTCTTTTAGAAAAAGACTAAACAAATAGATAAATGTTCCAACATTTATCTTCTGAATATTTTGGTGTTCAGGCCATTGCTGTGAGGGCTAAATGTATTGTGAGGTATAGTACACACATTGAGACAGAAGGGTGCCATGTCTGCATATATGGTTGATGCGTTAGACATGTCAACTATGTGTGTGTGTGCACACTGGAAATTATGGTGGTTAGTACTATATTAGAGGAGTGCCAGGAGTAATGAGGGCATACAATAACTAAATTTATGAGCTTGTAACTTTTCCCCCAGGAGCCAAACAGCATGATATCTTCTGTCCCTGAAAGGCAAGCCTGGTTCAGGATGTTGTGAGCTAGATTATTATAGTTTTGTAGTGGACATACACAAATAAGCTATGCAAAATGGTATTTAAGAAAAAACAAAATCATTAAAACAGTAGCATAATCATGATGAATTAAATACTGTTTGTTATTCAGTTATGTTCCATAGTCTTGATTTAAAAATTTTGTTGATTTTGACATATTTTCTCCTCCTCTGTGAACCAGTTAAGATAAAAGCAAGCACCAGTTGAAATTTTCAGGTCTTTTATTTCTGCGACATACACCGCTTTGCACACACCAACCTCATGCCAAAAACTTAATGAATAAATTTCAAAATATTGTAGCCTGGTGCCATATTCTGTGTCTGGAATTGTTAATCATTACTTGTTTAAACTAGTGTCTGTATCTTATAGTCATGGCTAAGAAAATGTGACATTTAAAAGTTGATGACCATGATAGGCAGAAGAATTGCATAAGTAAGATGTGTTAATGGGAATGGTTTTAGAGAAATGGCAACATTCAGTCAGGCAGCAGATGTAAATACAATGAGCTTCTTAGAGTTCCTAGCAAGACAAAACTGACATTGTTTGGGACATAGCCACAAAACATTCTTCAACCTATATTATAAAGCCAGCCTAACAAACAGGCAATTCTTGAACAAGACTTTTTCTGTCCAGAATAATAATGTCTTTGATTCTACACACCACACAAGACACACTGACTACCCAGACTCATACACTTGCATGCACATATGTTCCCACAACATACTACACCAATTACACCCAATGCATGCAATGCACTCAGTTCAATGCAACATGCATAATACATGCAACAAATGAAACGCAAAAGTACACAACACTCACGCATATACTACACACTATGCATGCACATGTACTCACACAAACATACAAATTGCACACACACACACACACACACACACACACAACTCGTATATCTACAATACAACCTTCATATATAAGCACACTTATGCTTGACACAGATGCGAACATACACAGCCTACATATATACATAATGCACTCAGACATACACAACAAGCACACACACACATACACTATATACACACACATGAACACATCTTGTACATATATAATATTCACGTGCAACACATACACATAGACAACACACACATATCACCAAATATGATTATATTACAATCAATGAAAAAAAAAAAAAAGACAAAAATCCTCAAATAATTTTAGTTTCATTTCACAATATATATTCAACTTGGCATTATAAAATTGACATTACTGATTATATTTGTAATTGTTAGTATCACCATCATCATAATCATCATCATCATCACCACTATCATCATCATCATCATCATCATCATCATCATCATCATCATCATCATCCTGAATTGTTATTATTGTTAGCTTTTATGATGATTCTCTGATATAAGAGGTCAGCTAATCGTTGTGAAAGACATCAGTGTATGTATAACGATATTATTCTCTTGTTGGAAGAATCGGAAAGTGTTCTGTTACTTGCAAGTTGCTCTTCATTCAAAGACTTCATTGTAACTAAACTTTCACCTAACAGAGAAGAAAGAGTACATTTAATTGTTCATTAAGTTCAAGCAAGCTTACTTGTTATTTATTTTCTTTCTTCTCTTCTTCTCTCTAAATTGTTTCTTTGTTGTTTCCATGACTCTCTTTATTATTCTTTCCCTATTAATTTGTTTTCTTATTCTTATTGTCTCTTGTTTTATTATTCTGCCTTGTTATTCTCCCATGGTATTCTACCTTCTGTCTTCTTATTCTGCTATTTTTTCTTATTCTTTCTTCTATTTCTGCCTTTTTCTCCCCACCACTTTTTTTTTTTATTCTGCCTCATCTTTATTATTCCCTCTTTTAATTCCCACTTCACATTATCCCTCTTTATCCTACCCTCCATCTTATTTCCACCTCTTCACCCTCCCTCTTTCATCTTATTTTCCCCTCATCTAATTTCCTCCCTCATCTTATTACCCCCTTCTTATTCCCCCTCCTCCCATCTTTACCTTCCTCTGTCTTATTCCCCCACCATCTTATCACCCCATATCTTATTCCCTCCTGTTCCTTTCCCTTTTTTCTCTGTATCTTTCCTCTTCCTTATCTCTCCCCTTATTTACTCCATCATCACATTTTTTTTTATTCCCTCTTCATATTCTGCCTCCTTATAAATTTTAATGTAAAATGCTTCCTTCAAATTCTGGTATTTAAAAACAAAACAAAACAAAAAAATTTGTTTTTACTTTCACAAGTTCTAAGTGCAGCTGGAACTGATCTAGTGGTGGGGGTGGATTAATAGGATTTATTTGGCATGAATGTGCCATGAATTAACCCGAAATTTAACAGTGCAAATAATTTTCTTATTTAATCAATGGTTGCAGGCATAATTGTGTGAATATGAAGCTTGCTTTGCAACTACATGGTTCAGAGTTTCAACCCATTGTATGGCACCTTATCTTGGGCAAGCAAGTTTCTTTGACTGTAGCCTGTATGGAGGTGTATGTTTGTATGTGTGTATATACTATATTCATCCATCAGAGCAACAAGGACCGTCCAATCATTCTCAAGGATGACTGATGACTTGTGCACTGACTTTATTTAACCCTTCAGCATTTAAACTGGCCATATTCTGGCCAAAATATTTTACCTGTTTTTATGTTCATATCAGCTCCATTTTGCCTTTCACACTTAGACTACAATGTCATTCTAAAAATATACAATCGCATCATCAAAAGATAATGCATGTTTAGCTCAAAAACAATGTAAATAAATGTTACATTTGGCAGAGTAGTCTGAATGGTAAAGAAGAGTTGTGCACGATGAACACTTTCAGCTATGATCATCTTTAATCCAGTGGCAACACCGGGTCAACACAGTTGAGGCTGGGGCGTGGTGCAGTAGATGACCAGACCAAGATGTCTTACTTGCCTCATCTTGCACTCTGTGCTCCACAATGCGTTGCTGCTGCTGCCTTTCCCTCTGCTGAGCCATGAAGATTTCTTCCATGAAGTCTGCCAGATCCAATCTTCACATACATAGGTAGGCAAACTATAATATGCTAATTAAATCCATAGTTGGGACCTTGAAAGGTGTAACTACTCTAGGTCAGAGTAGAGCTGAGAATAGTAGTGCCTAAGAAGTCAAACTCCCAAACCAGGGTCCTACTATCAAATGCAGATTAGTCATACTCAAGACATACAATATCTTTGTATAGTCATACTCAGGACATACAATATCTTTGTATAGTCATACTCAAGACATACAATATCTTTGTATAGTCATACTCAGGACATACACACAATATCTTTCACTTTGTATAGTAGTAAAATATTTAAGCATTGTGAAGGAAAATAGAAAAACCATTGCTTAATGAATGAAATATATTTGAGATATTTGCTCTCTATTGAATTACATATACTTCCTTGTCTGTCAGAAATACAGTAATTGGCCCACTGGAAACCTGTAGTTAACAACAATTTTGTTTACTAGTTGCAGTATAAAATGAAAAAAAAGATAAATACATAAAATTAATGCACTAAAACCTCCATTGCTACCCAACAAGAATTTTTACTTTGCACATTGTCAAAGGAAATTATGTTGACACTAAAATCTGAAGTTTCTTCTGTGAATAATCTAAATGCTGCTGGAGGACTGACATAAAAGACAGAATGATGACAACAAATGGATAAGGCATTTATCCAATTTTGCATTTAGCTTTCAAAATCTGTTTTGGCATTGTTATAACTAATCACTTGACCAATCACCTATGACCCAGCAAACATGACATTGGTGGTGGTTATTTGACAGAAAGAAATAAAGAGAAAAATGAGAGAGAGTGACAGAAAAAAGACTTTAAAAAAAAAAAAAAAAAATATTAAGGTATTTTATGCTATTGCAAAACAATGGCTTGACTGCTGTCTGTCTTGTCTGTTTTACTGAATTAAAGAACTACTATATCAAGACTAATTAGATGTCACTAAATCTGTTGAAGCATTTTTTTCCTCTTTTTTTCTTCCTATCTTTCTTTTTCAAGAAGTTCAATCTAATTTTTGTATTGACAATTTAAAACTGCTTTTTCCAAACATTTTATGTTTGCAGAATCTTTAAAATACGTTCTGTGTCTCAGGGGAATGCACCCATTCGAATTATTATATATGTTTGTTAATCCTTTCTTTTTTCCCTCATAAAATTAAATTTCACAAGAGAGCAACCAAATCATTATACTGTCTTTGAAAGATATCATCATCATCATTCTGTTCATTTTTCCATGCTGCCTTGGGTCTGATAGAATTTGTTGAGGCAGATTTTCAATGGCCAGGTGCCTTTTTCTGTTTTTCAAGCAAAGTAATATTTCCCCATGGCTGGAGATGTTTTCATGAAAGATTGAAAATGAATAACACTACGTGACAATGACACTTGTTTACAACTACCATGCAATATGGAGACAAGAAAACACATAGTACAATACACACACATATACAATAGGTTTCTTTGAGTTTCTGGCTACCAAATACACTCATAGTGCCTTTGTCAAGAGATGACATGCTGTGAAACTGAACCTGAAACTATGTGGTTTGGAAGCAAGCTTCTTACCTGCACAACCAGAGAGACAGATAGATAGACAGAGAGGAAGGGTAGTTCCTGCATAGTTTTGGGCTACCAAATTCCACTCAAGTTATTGGGCAGCCTTGCTGAAAGTGCTATGCACTGGGATCAAATCCAGAACCAGTTGACTGTGAAACAAACTCCTTAATACTCATACAACCATGCCTGTGCAGAGATACACCAAAATACTGATAGCAAATTTGAATTCTTTACTACTTTTGAGTTAATGGTTCATTGCTTTGTTTGCTTGGTCATTTTTGCCTCAGAAAAAGAAAACAAAGAAGAAAAACATAATGGGAACATTAAATAGCAAGGAGGTTAAGGTACTGGACTACTATTGTTAGTGTCAATATGGCTAACATGTTCAAGTTTTAATGCAGTCATTGACTTTGCCCTTGGTCAGTGACACAGCTCTGTTACTGCTTGCCTGACTGACAAAAGAAAACATCCCCCACCACCTCCTACTTCCCACTTGAGGCTCAATGCTTGAATGGTGTTCTTACATGCCACCGGCACCCCACCCGGTACCTGTCAGACAACACAGGAGGGCCATGGCTATGATTTCTCTCAATTCAACAGATCTTTACATCTAATTATATAAAAGCAATCTAAGGACATCTGGATCTGTTGTTTGATCTGGTACTGCTCAATTTCACAGATTTGCCCAGACCCTAGCACTGAGGTTTGGTGACCTCACTAGTGCTGCTATCATGGAAAAAAGAAACCTAGTACACTCTGAAGTGGCTGGCATTAGGAAGGGCATCCAGTTATAGAAACCATACCAAAGCAGACATTAAAGTTTATTGCAGTTGTCTGGCTTGTCAGTTTATTTTGAACCATTCAACTCATGCTAGCATAGGAAAAGGAACATTAAATGATGTTGCATTGAGGTGTAAAGTAGATCTTGCAGGCTAGAATGGAGTAATTATTCTTTAAAAAGAATGTATAATGTAGGCCAAAGTTAAAGGATAAATGGGTTAATATACATTATAACAACTTTAGGAAAGTCTACGAGGTGTTAGCTAAAATGCAGAGATATGTGGGAAAATGAAAATGCAATTTCAAAGACCATTGCTATCACAAGAATCCATTCAGAGGATTAAGTGCATAAATAAAAAAATTTTTCTTAGTGTGTATAGACAAAGTGAAGGGAAAATAGGTCAGGTCTTTTAGCATATGGATTTATAAGCTTCTTTTTTCATTGGTTGACATAACAAGATTCCTTAAAGTACATCTACTTTACTAATTGATAGTGTTAATCATTACTCTAGTTGGATTCCAATTCTGAAAACATACTAGCAATATACATTTCATAGAATATTCTGCTATTAAAGAAATGTTTGTGTGGTTGGATAGCAAACTCTCCTATGGAGATGAAGGTTTTCAGAGCCCTCATCTGCCATTTCAGCACAGCTTGAAATAAAGTGTTTTACCCCAAAATACAACTCACTGTAAGCCATTTTTGTCACCTTTGTCCTAGTCTGATGGAAGCATGTTTTGGTTGCATACATAAGCTAGAATGGTATCACTCCCCCTGCTCAAAGCTTGTATTTCAAGAAGGAAAAGGTGAGAAGTAAAGATTCAATGTTTTTTTCTTTTACTTCTTTCAGCTATAGGACCGTGGCCATGCTACGGCACTGCATTGAAGGGTTTTAATTGAATGAATTGACTCCCGTAATCATTTTCGAGTCTCGTATTTATTCTATTGGCCTCTTGTTTGTGTGGTTATGTGGTAAGAAGCTTGCTTCCCAACTACATGGTCCAGGGTTCAGTCCCACTGCATGGCACCTGACCAAAGCCTTGTGAGTGGATTTGGTGGATGGAAACTAAAAGAAGCCTGTTGTATATATGTGTGTGCATTCCCATCACTTAGTGGTTCAGCAAAAAAGATTGATAGAATAAGTACGAGGTTTAAAAAAAGAAGTACAGGGGTTGATTCATTCAACTAAAAAAGAAAACTCTAGGTAGTACCCAACATGGTCACAGTCCAATGACTGAAACCAGTAAAAGATAAAAGATAGATAAGATAGAACCATCACCAGTTGTGAAGCAGTAGTGGAGATGCACACACATACATAAATACACACACACACACACACACACACACACACACACACACACTGGGCTTCCACACAGTTTCCAGCTATCAAATTCACTCATAAGATATTGGTCAGTCTGGGGCTATAGTAAATGTCAAGTAGTAGGATTGGACCTGATACCTCTTGGTTGCAAAGTAAACTTCTTAACCAAATAGCCATGCCTAGCACTATATCTATCAATTTGTAGAGAAAAATGAAACCTAAAGTTGACCTTGGTGTGATTTGAACTCTGAGTGCAGAGAGCTGAAACAAATACTGCAATGCATTCTTGCTGATATTCTAACAATGCTATCAATTCACTGTCTATTGATAAAAAAAACAAAAACATCTCAACGCAAGCTTAGAAAAACATGTAAAATAGTGAAAACAAAAAGCTGTCGTTAAACCTGATTAAAAATTCAATGTAGTTTGTTCATATTAACAATTGTTAGTGTTCATCACAAAACTGACTCGATTTCTGTTGATTTTGCTTGTTACTGTAATTAAAAATAAATACTCTGATAATGATCTTCTATAGTTTAAATTAACCCTGAGACTCATTGATCGTTTTGACCTTTGTCAGAAATTGATACACCAAAGCTTGTTGTGGGGTGGAGTGTAGGAGAGAAAAGCAAATAAATTTTTAAAGCATTTTTTGGGGTGTCAAAATTTGTTATTTTACCCACTTTCTTCTTCCGATATATTTTAGATCAGTAAACAGATAAGAATTATTAATACATTACAAATCGTTTTTTTTTTTTTTTTTTCTAAAAGCCTTCTTGTATAAATGTTTCCTTTTGATTTTATTGTAGTGAATTGGAAGAAAATACAAATCATGAGAAATAGAATAAATAAAGAAGTGTGGGTGAGATATTAGATTAGTCGACTAATTCTTGGAGATTATATAAAAATTCAATCAGTATTATTTTGATGTAATAATCTTGTTTGAGTTTGTTTTTTGTTGTTTTTTTTTGTTTTCATCAAAGACAATCTAAAATATCTAAGAAGGTTTGTGTAGCAAAAAATGTAAATATGTAATTTAGAAATTATTTATTTAATAATGTAAAAATAATTGAATTTATTTGCACACTTATTATAACACTATTCATTTTGTTTTTCTTTATATTCTTAATCATTTTACCAGTTGATATATTATTTAACCAGGTAAAATACAAGATCTGAAAAAAGCTAGTCATAATTTGTTAACAATTAGTTTATAGGATTGTACACATAGTTCATTTTTACCATTTTTGATGAAGAATCTAATGCTTAAGGTCCTTTCTGTTATCTGGGAAAGAGAAAGCACAAGACAGGCAAACAGAAAATGTGACTGTGTTCAGAAGTTATTTCGTCTTTTGAAGTATTAGCATCTGATCAAAGTTGCTTGGGTTGGTAAGTAGCTTGCTTACCAACCACATGGTTCCGGGTTCACTCCCATTGCGTGGCACCTTGGGCAAGTGTCTTCTACTATAGCCTCAAGCCGACCAAAGCCTTGTGAGTGGATTTGGTAGACTGAAACTGAAAGAAGCCCGTCGTATATATGTGTGTGTATATATATACATATATATATGTGTGTGTGTGTGTGTGTATGTTTGTGTGTCTGTGTTTGTCCCCCAATATCGCTTGACAACCAATGGTGGTGTGTTTACGTTCCTGTAACTTAGCGGTTCGGCAAAAAGAGACTGATAGAATAAGTACTAGGCTTCCAAAGAATAAGTCCTGGTGTCGATTTGCTCGACTAAAGGCCGTGCTCCAGCATGGCCGCAGTCAAATGACTGAAACAAGTAAAAGTGAAAGTGTACCTGTTGCAATATAGCTATAGATATTTCTATATATGATTAAAATTCAGTGGTGATAAACCTTGAATACCATTATGGTCATGTGTTTAAGAAGCTTGCTTCACAGTTACATGATTTTTGTTGAATTCTTTGTAGAAGCTTGGTCATTCCAATTTTATGATAGAGAAGACACTTGACCAAATTTTTGTGCAAAAATTAGGTAGATAAAAATTGAACAACAGCCTGACAGATATAGGGGTTGGTATAAATGGCAAAGAAGATTCAAATAGAATTCCTTTTGGTCACATTTTTTTTTTTATTCCTGTGTAAACTTCACCTTTCACTTTTTCCAAGGTTGACGAAACAAGTACCAGGTAGAATTTTGGAATTGGTCTCCAATAACAGAAACTAGTAAATGAATAAATAACCAAATTAAAAGTTATTCCATATCATTATTTAACGTCCTTGCTTCATGCTGGCATCGGTTGGATTGTCTGACTATAACCAATGTGTCCAAGGACTGCATCAGCCTCCAACTGTCTGCTTTGGCATAGTTTTTACAGCTGGATACCTTTCCTAATGTGAATCAGCATGGACTGGGTGCTTTTTTTCATGCCACCCTCACTATGGAGGATGTCATTCAGTTTGCAGCAGGACTACGAAACCTGGGGTAAGTGGGGTGGTCACATTCAAGTTAGGGGGTAAGGGTATTACTATAAATTAGGCCAACTCTAAAACCCTTGAACTCAGTATCATTTCAGTCTCCAATGACTACTACAAATAAATAAATACTGATGTCTCAAAATTATTCCATATCTTCTATCTTTTATTTGTTTCAGTCATTGGACTGCAGCCATGCTGAGGCATTGCCTTGAAGGATTTTACTCAAACAAATCAACCCCAGTACTTAGTTTTAATCAGTCTCTTTTTTACTGAACTGCTGTGTTGTGGAGATGTTAACAAACCAACACCAAGTGTCAAGCACTGGTGAGGGACAAACACAAAAATCACATATACACACACATATATATATTATGACTAGGGCTGTCTAACAAATTCTCTCAGAAGCATTGGTTGGTCCCTGTTATAGCAGAAGTCACTTGCATAATGTGCTATGCAATAGTTGCAAAGCAAGCGATTTAACCACACTGCCATGTTTGTGCATATACATACAAATAAATAAATAAATAACAAATGGTTTGCCTGCAACAATTGATACTTCCATTGCAATATCTTTTTCATCACAAGGCAAAGCAAAAAAAGGAAGTTTTTTTTCATCCTTAAAGACTTTTTAATTGCATTTAAATGAAGTTGCAACAGGGATTAATTAACTAGACATCAATTAATGACAGAAGCAAAGCCATGTATTTGGTTACTTAATGATTCTGACGGTAATAAGAGATACTAATTAATATGCACTAAAGCAGTGAGAGCTTCTACGTAGCTAACCTACTAGAAATAACAGTCAAATCTCCCTCAAATTAAACCCTACTATTTTAATTAGGGAAAGAGAATTTTGGCTACTGTTACTATTTGCATTTCCCTAGCAACGCTGGGTAATGATAGCTTGAACAACTCATATAATGCAGTTCTATATTTAAGAGATGAAGAATTATTTACATTATTTACATTTGATGGATATTTGTCTTCATCTTGCTTGTTGTTAACACAACGTTTCGGCTGATATACCCTCCAGCCTTCATCAGGTGTCTCAGGGAAATTTCGAACCTCGGTTCTCATTCCTAAGGTATATTTCAATATTATTATTATTATTATTATTATTATTATTCAGGTCTCTGCCTGGAATCAAACTCAGGATCTTGAGGTTAGTAGCCTGCGCTCTTAACCACTATGCCATATGCCCATGGGCATATAATGGTTTAAATATGATTGACCTTGGGTTGAATAGCATTCTTACTAACATTAGTGGAAACACACTATTACATGTACCTGAACATATGTGCATTTATGCATAGATACGTATGTAGTGTTCATAGAGCTCACATAGTCTATCTTTTATTTTTTTTACTTGTTTTAGTCATTAGACTGCGACCAAGCTGGGGCACCATCTTGAACAATTTTTAGTCAAATGAGTCAACCCCAGTTCTTATTTTTTCCTTTTAAGTCTGATACTTATTCTATCAGTCTCTTTTGCCAAACCACTAAGTCATCGGAATATAAGCAAACCAATACCCATTGTAAAGTAGGGTGGAGGACACACATACACACGTACATACATATACAACAGGTTTCTTTCACTTTCCATGTAACAAATTCACTCACAAGGCTGTGGTTGGCCCAAGGTTATAGTAGAAGACACTTGCCTAGGGGTCATGCAGTGGGACTGTACCTGGATCCATGTGGTTGAGAAGCAAACTTCTTACCATACATCCATGTCTGCATTTGTTTCATATTACTTATTTTCATAATTACTTTAAAAATCTCCATATCTGCACCTCTTTCATTTTAAATTGAATCTCTGTGAATTGAAAAAAAAACGTGTAGTGTTATCAACAGATCAATAAAATTATTAATATTGATCCAGACCAATTTATTTGAAACCATTTTAAATGAGAGGTGGAGAACCTCATTTTAGTACCACTTTACAAGAAATGTATTACAACTACATAAGAACTTGTGAAGCAGGTATGTATATGTGTGTATATATAATAAAGTCTGACTCTTTCAAGCTTGTGAAAGTGGATATTAAACCAATGATTTCATGTGTGTGTGTGTGTGTGTGTGTGTGTATGTGCTGATGTATTTTGATAAAGGGTGTAAATATCTGCAAGGAAACTATGGAAACCTATGCTTTTCCAAATGAATTACCCTATTGATATTTGTTCTGCCTTCAGTTTACAACTCCCTGTCACTGTCGGAGCTGCAATGAACTAATAGTTGGTCAATAGGATACCTGTAGCCAACAATGCTGCTATCGTTTACTAATTGCAATATATGCGTGATGCCATTTTAAATAATGTTATAAAATATGCATGGTGTTATCAATGTCATAAATATATCTGCTGAGGTAATAATAATAATAATAATAATAATAATAATAATAATAATAAATGTAGTGAAGATGGATCTGCTGTTTAATGGTTGTCTACACAATTCCATACATAGCTGGAACTTAATCCATTTTTAGAGAAGACATCAATCACTTTGAGAGGACACATGGCCATGTTAACTTGCTATAAATCATTAGGGAGGTGTGTGTGTGTGTGTGTGTGTTGACTTGCTTTAAATTATTGAGTAGACAATAATGAATTAGGTGTCCATTGATTGTGGAAATAAGTATATAACACATCACTATCCTTGCCTTGCTAGAAATAGAAATTTATTACATCTGAACAGAATGAATTATATAATTTGAATTACTAAGACAGCAATATTCACATCCCATTATTTTTATGCATTTTTCTTTTATGCCTATCTTTTTTTTTTTTTAAAATCTTTTTTCATTCCTGGAAAAAGAAAAATTGTTGGATTCTCCCCCCCCTCTCTTTTTTCCTTAGACTTCCTTTTTTCTTATTTTCCTTTTCTGCATTTCCCTTTGTTTCTCCTTTTCTTTTCGTACTCCCTTCTCTTTCCTCATTCTTTCATCTCTCTCTTTCTCTCTCAATCTGAATTATCACTTGCCAATTGTCATTTTTTTCCTCCTGTCTTTTTTTTTTCTTTGGTTTTTCTTTGTCTCTTGTCTTTCTTCAAATGTTTTTATTTCTTCTCTTTTTGTTCCAACTTTTATCTTTTACAGTTTTTTTCCTTCTAGTTATTTATTTCTTTTGTGTGTGTGTGTATATGTGCATACATTATCTATCTCAATCTAAGGTTTGCTGTTTTTCTTCTAAAATTCCAGTATTGATTACATATATATTATATATATATACATGTTGCTTATGTATATTATGTGTGTATATATATATACACACACCTTTTTATGTGTTTCACTTACTAGACTACAGCCATAATGGGACACCACCTTGAAAAATTTTAGCTGAACAAATCAACCCCAGTATAAAATATTTCAAATTTTGGCACATAGTTTTATTTAGATTGTTGTGGCTGCCATTTCAGGCATGTCAAACATCTATGCATATATTCCTTGCTGACTCCTTGTG
>NC_142944.1:50633758-50646258 GCF_046866305.1 Octopus bimaculoides
ACAGTGGTCTTACATAATCATACATGCATAAATATTACATACACACACACGTTTCTGGTGGGTAGGGACTACTTTTAATGCTATAATTAGTGCAGCGTGTATGTATATATATATATATAAACACTGTAATAGAGGGATGATGTAAACAAGTTTGTCTTTGTATGCATAAGCTCCATGAACAGGGATCAGCCAAAATAGTTACAGATGAAATTTCAGCACTGGCCTAAAACTGAGTATCATCTTTAACCCTCCATGGAGAAACTGCTTATGTATACCTGCATGCACACAAACATATACATATAATTACATGAAGGGCTGTTACTAAAAGTAAAGACAGACGCTGGAAAGGGACTCTAAAGTCAAACTACTTGATCATAATATACACAGCATGTGGCTTTACTAATAATAATAAGCCCTTAATGTTATAATGTATTTTCAAAATTTATATACTTAGTATTAATTTTTTACCTTAATTGGTTTTACACGCTGGCTACTTGATAAAATCTTATATAGATTTTATCCTTATATTTAATTTATATGAATATATATTCCAAAGGCTGAGAAGTTCAAAGAATCTGTCAAAGATTTCGGTAAACATTTCATCCGTAATTGTCAGTCCAACAAAATATATTTCATGTGATGAATGAATATGGATTAAATGTTTACACACACACACACGCATATCCATGGATGTATGTGTATATATATTCATATGCATACATACATGCACAACCCAAGTAAGCATAGATAAACAGATGTTAACTGATAATACATATATACAGATCTATATACCTATATAAATACACACATGCGTACTTATCTACAGATATAGACAAATGCATACACACTTGTATACATATACACACATTGAAAGATACATATGCATATACATATGAAGAAATACATTTAGATATACACAATTGTCCATGCACATGGACACATGCACATAGCAACACACATACTAAGACATGCACATAAATATATACACATGCATGCATATATATATATATATATATATATATATATATATATATATATATATATATATAGGCATAGCTATGCACGTATATATATTTATATGCATACATATATGCACATATATATACAACCCAAACAAAAATAGTAAACAGATGTTAAATGAGGATACATATATACAAATATATATGTGTGTGTGTATATATATATATATATATATATATATATATATATACACACACACACACACGCACATACATACACAAACATATATACACATACAAACTTATCTACATGTATAGACAAATGCATACACATTACATATGTCCACAAGTACACATACACACAATGAAACATACATATGCATATAAAAAAATACATTTAGATACATGCATAGCTATATATGTTTATACATCTGTACATATACATACGACTATATATGCACAAACATTATCTACATTTGCATGAGCAGTGTGTATATGGCACAAGTCCAGACAAGGTTGTTTATGGAAGACCCGCAGTCGCCCATGCATACCGGGCTCCCCTCTCCACGCCACTGATGTTATATCCAAGAGAAAGGCAAAGGCCGATGCAGCTTGGCACCAGCGATGCTGCAACTCATTTCTACAGACGAGTGAACTGGAGCGAAGTGAAATAAAGTGTCTTGCTCAAGAACACAACATACAGCCTGGTCTGTTAATTGAACTCACTACCTGGTGATTGTGAGCCCGATGTCATGCACTTTCACTCTTCATCTTATATATATATAAGATAGATATATATATGGATACATGTATAATGTACAGATGTGTATATATATATATATATATATATATATATAAGCATATTTGTAGAGATTTGTGTGTGTGCATGAATATATATATTTACACACACACACACACACACACAAATGCATGCATATACATATATGCACACAAATACATGCATATAGGAACATGCATACACACACACACACACACATATATATATATATATATATATATATATATATATATATATACATACACGTTTGTGTATATATATATATACATATACACATAGAATGTGTGTGTGTTTGTGTATTTACACATTTTTATATGTATTTAAGTGAAATTTCTGCACACTGAGCTGAAATATTTTCAAGACTCATTTCATCTTTTATCCTTTCGGAATTTATACTTCTAAACCAATCCAAATGTTGGAATATTGGATCTGTTAGAGGGTCAGGTAAGATACCTCACAGTTCAGTTGCAGCTGCTTATTTTCTGAAAATAACACCTGTGATGACACAGGCATCAATATGTGCTGGTCCAAGTCAACGGCCTCTCCTTTTGAATATGCATCAGTTTTGTGCTGCGGAGAGACATTCAAACATGAGTAGCTGCCAGTGTTCCTTGAAAAATCCTTGCTCAAATATGCAGGGTTGGCCTTGAATAACAGAAACTTTAGTGATATGTATTGTACATAAATACAACTGATGCAATCTTGTGTGTATCTAAGGCAACAAATTGGCAAATTTGCTAGAGCAAGAATAAACTACTTGATGGTATTAATTATTTCTAATTCTCTACACTGTGTTCAAATTCCTCCAAGGCAAAACTTTGTCCCTCATTCTTTCAAGCTTGGTAAAACAAGTGTCAAATCTAGAGAAGCAGATTTGCTAAATTGATAGTGAATTGGATGAGGTGCCTTGCATTATCTGTTCCAGAATTTTGTGTTCTGATAACAACACCTGCAACGACAGTGCTTTTAAGTTCCGCCAACTTTTATCTTTACCTTGGTAGGCAGAATCCTTGTCTCCAGTGGTAGGCAGAGTCCTTGTCTCCACAAAAATTTTGACCTAGCAGGAATCTTGGAAAGGAACTTTTGAGGTACAGAAACCAATGGTCAGATTTGACCTAAGCAGGCACTTTGTTACACACGTGTGTGTGCATGTGTAATATGCCCAGTATAAATCTGGCAAGACCATAGTTTCAATGGAAACTCAGTATATTTATGTAGCGTGTATAATTCATTTTGACAGTGAGAGGCCCTGCAGAGAGCTCGTCCATATCATCCAAGCCTATGATAAAGAGCTTTCAATAGGGCCTCCCCATATCTACAATTATATTACTTGCACACACACACACACACACACACACATACACACACATATATATATATTATGTACACACACACACATGCATGCTCACGAAAATACACCAAGGTTGTCATATTGGAACCAAAACCAATGTTCTAAACTACAAATCTTGTGATAAGTTCAAATTTTACTATTTCTACTACTGTTTCTTTATCCATTGATTGTGTTGATGTGTATGCTATTTGTCATTCTCTGTCTCTTACTAATAAAACAGATTTCGTTCATAATGCACATTTAAATAATCAGTTCTATGAGGTTTTGTAACCAGTTGTAAAAAAACAATCCATCGAAAATATAATGAAAATGTAAAACATCTGGATACGCACCAGAATAAAGAAAAGGAAAGGAAAATGATTTTAGACACACATGTAGAAAATATTAATGTTTGAAATCTTACCTTCACAATCTTCCCCTTCTTCAACTTCATACTCATCTTCAAGGTACTCATAAGAGGTTTTAGAAATATGAACACGTCCAGGCTTTCCGGTTGCCTCCATGATATTTGCCAAAGTCACGTCATTTGACCATACATCGAATTTAAATTGTTTTGATCCTACAATTCCACAAAGTACTGTCCCAGTGTGGACACCGACCCTCATATTAACTTGTTCGTTGTTTTCTTTGTCGAATTCTTGTATTGCTTCAATCATACGTAGACCCATTTCCACACAGCACTTGGCATGATCTTTGTTAGCTTCAGGGCATCCAGATACACAATAATAACAGTCGCCTAACGTACTTATCTTTTCACATCCTAAAGCTTCACAAAGTTTGTCAAAACGACCGAATAAATCACTCAACAGATCCACTAAGTGTTTGGCGGTTTTGTTGGAACTCATCTTAGTAAAACCGACAATATCAGCGAACAGGATACTAACATGGTCTATTTTGTCTATTTGAAAGGGTCGGAAAGTTATAACTCCCTGACCAGAAGGAGCCTGCTTGTCAATTACATTTTTCGCGACAGCCGGTGGCATGAGTGAATGCAGCATACGTTCTATGATTTTTTTGTCTTCTTCTTGGATACGGTTGTTTCGGGTAGCTTGTTGCAATTTTTGGAAAAGACTGTATCGTCTAACTTGAAAAATAATGAACAGGTAAACACCGAGTGAATGTAGACATATATGCAATATGATCCTGCCAACTATTACCTTATCAATAGCTGAGGCCGGGGACACAAAAACATTTAAGATTTCCAAAGCAATCGACTGAACAATTCCCACAATAAATACCAACGTTAGAGGCAGGGGTAGTGTGGTGTACATTAAAATTATGATGGTCACTGAAGTGGCAAATGCTGACACCTCGTAGTTTGGATCGCGAAGGCAGGCGTAGACAACCAAAATAACAATGCATGTTCCAGGACCCATGATCAGGGATGGAATAATATGGAACTTCCGATAAAACAAAGTAAAAGTGAATCCTAGACAAGCAAGTTCGATGAAAAACAAAAGGACCACAACGAATGAAAAATACCATTCTAACTTTTCAATGCTAACACCACAGTAAATACTCCATAGTATTGTGCCAAGAATAATAAAACAGATAGCGCATCGGAATCTTCTAGTCAACAAAGGGAAATAGCTGTCAAGGCATTTCTCGTGCAAAAAGTGCGATCGGTTTTTGGGAGGGTCAAACCATGTTTCCTTATAGTTTTTAAGAGCCGATAACCTCCCAGTCACCTTTTTCTTGTAGCGGTTTTTGGTTGCAGAACTAATATCGACGTCAACAGATTCAGGTGCATGGCTTGCATCATAATGGGCATCGACTGAACCCGACTGAGTGTCCTTAGCAGAGTTAATACCATCGTTAGCAGGGACAATACTCAAATTTTGGCTATCATTAACAATGGTACTATCATCAGCTGCACCACCACTGCCACTGTTATCTTCACAGTTCGCCATTTTGAAATTAAGCTACATACATATAGAGGGAACACGCGCTGCTGGTACACGCACAGACATACATATATGCACACATGCGTGCACAGAACAACAACAACAATGGAAACTCTACCACTAGTAGTAGAATTAAATTATAACAGTGGAACTAGTTAAGTAGATATAAATGTTGAGTGGTATCGTGTTGGTTTCCGTTTGTTTTGTTTAGTTATTTTTTCCTTCCGTAGAATGCTTTTTTTTTTGTTTTGTTTTTTTTTTTTGCAAGAAGTGCGTGACAGTTCTGTGACAATTGCAATTACATATGAATACAAGTTGCCAAAAGTGAATTAGCACAATTTAACTTGTACAAAGACGTAACATTCAGTCTGAGGGGCGGGGGAAGGAATATTCTTCGATCACCGGTTTCGGTTTGAAAAGTAATAACTAAAGTAGAAGAGTGTCTGTGAAAATATGTGAGAGAAAAAGATAGAGAAAGCGAGAGAGAGAGGGAAAGAAAGAAGTGGTAAATAAAAGGGAGAATTATTTATGACAAGAGTTACGTACCTTGTGCAATGGTGCGTTTTGCAATTAAGGGGGAATCAGCAATATAATTATAAAGATAATTAGTAAAGAAATGACAAATTACACATATATATGTATATATATATATGTATATATATCTATATATATATATAACCAATTACAGATAAATACACAATCCTAAATAAACAATGTGTATGTATACGTATAGTCTGTGAAACAGATTAAACCCACCCGATTAGCATGTAGTAGTAGCTGTAAGTGTTGTGAATATAATAAATAGTTATTTTATTGTTGCTGTCCTTTACTCTTCGTCGTCGATTAATTTCTTCCGATTTCTGATGCATCAATTATGTCCACTTTGGCAATTAATATTGCTATTATCGGTATTGTTTTCGTTTTGTATCCTTCTTAGCTTTATGCTCTTTTTTGTTTGTTTGTTTTTTTACTTTTTGTGTGTGTGTGTGCAGCTTCTTTTTATCTTCCGCGTCGCCCGGCTGGGATGGGCTTTTTTTTTTGTGGTAGTTTTCAAATAAATTACTTAATACATGTGACGGTATAATTCCATGTGACAAAGATCAGTGAAAAAGAAACGAAGCCTTACTTATGTAGGTTTTTAGTCCAGTCCGCTTCCCCATTAAAAAAAAAAAAGCCAAGTACTCAGCACTTATTTACTTAATCAACACGAGCGGAATATATTCCAAACAGGCTGACGGCGACACACGACATTCAGGTGCGAGCGAGTATTTATAGACAGCTGTGTGTCTGCGGAACTGTCAGCATGTATGCGTTTACAATAGTGCGCAAGTATGTGTATGTCTATGAGATGTTATTTTATTTGGCTGTTTTTTCACTTCTTTTTCTTTTTTTGGTCTGAGTAATGTAAACAAAAGAGTACAGTAAATAAGGGAGGTTTGTGATCGGGTCGTACATCAACGTATGAATGTGTGCAATACGAATGTATATGAGTGTGAATGTCGAAATGTATCAAGCCAAGGAAATATTCACAAGCAAAACAATTTACTGTTTCGGTAAAATAGTGCTGTCAAATAGTAGTTCCTGTAATAGTAGCAGTAGTAGTGGCTGCTATAGTAGGAGTTATAGTACGGTAAAGCTATGTGGTAGAGTCGTTCTGTTGTCGCAGTCGCTTCTGAAGTAAGATCTCTTATACGCCGATGTATTAATAGCAGCCGTCGCAGTAGTAATAATAATAGCGATTGTTGTTTAACCCACCCCAGGTCAGCCCTGGTCGAGGTGTCAGCAAAGCTTCACCCGTTTTTTCGTAATAACGAAGATTATATCGTCCAATATGTCCTTGCTTTTCTATTTCTTTTTTCCGTTTAGACATCAGTGAGTGATTTCGAGGTGGGGGGTTTGACTGCTATTTCGAACTAGTCCACCGAACGCGTAGAAGTTGCCTCTTTGTTGGTACTGTATTAGTACTTGCTATTACTGGTTTAAATAACTGCAGTAGCAGCAACAACAGCAGCAGCAGTAGTAGCAGTAGTAAATAGTTGCATTATTTACTCGTAAGTAACTGCAGCAGTAATGATAGAATAGTAGTGGCAATAGTAGTAACAGTCGTGTAGTAGTAGTAGTTGTTATTTAACCCCAGGTCAGTCTTGCTTGAACAGACATGATGAAAAGCATTCCAACCATGACCAAACTGCCTAATTTGAAAAATATGACTAAAACTGTATTCTCCAATGTGTCCTTCCCGACTTTTTTTTTCCTGAGACAAAACGGTAACATTTGTTGGAGATTTGGCTGCTGTTTCTAGCAAGTCAAGCGATCGATAGAGGTTTCTTTTTTTAGCTTTGTTAGGTGCTGTAAACCGGTGGTGGGAGTAAACAACAAAAGCAACCAAAATATTAAAAATAAGAATTAAAAAGAGTTTGGTAAGGCGAATGGAATTGTATTCGTTGTTGTTGATATTGTTAGTGACGTCGTTGACTATTTTGAAATTGTTACTTCAACTCTAACTAAAATTGGCAAAAAAGGCACATGAATAGATGGATTGTATTTAGGCATAAGTATCGGTGTGTATATATATATATATATATATATATATATACATATACACACACACACACACAATGTTATATCTTTTTGGTTTTTGTTTTTGCCAAATGAACACACGCACTATTTATTCATTCTTCACTCATTCATTATTGTTCTTATTTCATCTTATGCCCATTGTCTAGAAATCTTTTGTCACACACCTGTGACCTCTTCAACGACTCTTCCATCCCACTTGTCTCCTCTCGTTCCGTTTAGTCTATTCTCCATATACACACGCGTCGTCGTCATCATCATCATCAACAACATCGTTTAACGTCTGTTGTCCGTGCTGGCACGGGTTGGACAGTTTAACCAGAGCTGGCAAATGGGGGAGCTGCACCAGATTCCAGTCTGATTTGGTATGGTTTCTATGACTGGATGCCCTTTCTAAAACCAACCATTTTACAGAGTGTTCTGGGTGCTTTTACATAGTACCACCACAAGTGCTTTACACAACCAAAGGGACCAATCTTAACACTTCTGCTGCAGAGTACAGGTCTTCCTGGGTACAACAAGGTGCCAGGCATCTCAGTATTTTGTTGTCTTGCCTGAAAGATTCAGCATCCTGAGGTCGTATTTCAGTACTTCATCCCATGTCTTCCTGGGCCTTCCACTTCCATGTGTTCCATACATATCTATAAATATGGCATTTGTAGAGTAATTGTGACGCTGTGGCCTCGGAAGCATGTGCTGTTTGATGTAGGTCAACGTCCCAAACCAGGTACCTGGTGTTACTATTTCGCTCTCTGCTCGGAATCTTATTAGGCGTAGGAGTGGCTGTGTGGTAAGTAGCTTGCTTACCAATCACATGGTTCCGGGTTCAGTCCCACTGCATGGCACCTTGGGCAAGTGTCTTCTACTATAGCCTCGGGCCGACCAAAGCCTTGTGAGTGGATTTGGTAGACGGAAACTGAAAGAAGCCCGTCATATGTATATATATATGTATGTGTGTGTGTATGTTTGTGTGTCTGTGTTTGTCCCCACCAACATCGCTTGACAACCGATGCTGGTGTGTTTACATCCCCGTAACTTAGCGGTTTGGCAAAAGAGACTGATAGAATAAGTACTAGGCATACAAAGAATAAGTCCTGGGGTTGATTTGCTCGACTAAGAAGGCGGTGCTCCAGCATGGCCGCAGTCAAATGACTGAAACAAGTAAAAGAGTAAAAAGAGATACATGTATGTGTGTGTATTATATATATCATTCTTGGTTATGACATATAACCAGTTAGAAAGTTACCATTGGTTTCATAGCAATATAGGGTCTGTATGCCAAATGCAATAGTAGGCATCAAACCAGCAGTAACTTTCTGACCAATTATATACCATAACCAAGGATATACTACCTGACTCGTTGGCTCCAGCTCATATCTAAGTATTGGGTTTGTCAGTTTCTATCCAGTCTCCTTGGCAGATGTTTGTGCCAAATGTGACTTTGGAATCCATGTCAGTGGTGAAAGAGATGTGGACAGAACTCACACAAAGGGTGATCAGTGCAGGTCAAGGATGTTGAAGATGTTCCTTTCTTCTCCTGCGTTTTACCTCTTCATTCTGTTGTCTGTTCAGGTCAAAGGAGCTGGCTCCATTGCGGATAGTAGTCCTCCAGGCTGTCCTATTTATGGCAATCTGTTCTCATGAGGATGGCTGGATGTTAGTTTGAACCAAGGTTCATTCGAGCTGTCTTTAAAATGAAATTTTGGACCTCCTCTGGGTCCAAGTTCTCCATAGAGCACGATCCTCAGGAGATGAGAGGGCTCCATACGCTGAACGTGACCTGTCCAGTGGAAACAATGGCAAAGAATGGTGGCTTCAATGCTTGGTATAGAGGCGTAGTGAAGAACTTTGTTGTCGGTAATGTGATCTTATCATTGAATATTGAGGATTTGTCACAGCTTGGATATATACCATAACCAAGGATATACATACTACCTGACTACATACAATATAACAGCTCAAAATCTCCTTCTGAGTGTGCTTTTCTTCTGACTCATGGACAACTAACCAATTTTATATATACACACATATATATATATATAGGTGCAGGAGTGGCTGTGTGGTAAGTAGCTTGAAGGCAGCGAGCTGGCAGAAACGTTAGCACACTGGATGAAATGCTTAGTGGTATTTCATCTGTCTTTACGTTCTGAGTTCAAATTCCGCTGAGATTGACTTTGCCTTTCATCCTTTCGGGGTCAATAAATTAAGTACCAGTTACGCACTGGGGTCGATGTAATCAACTTAATCCCTTTGTCTGTCTTTGTTTGTCCCCTCTATGCTTAGCCCCTTGTGGGCAATAAAGAAATAAGGAACATTAGCACACCGGGCGAAATGCTTGGCAGTATTTCGTCTGTCTTTACGTTCTGAGTTCAAATTCCGCTGAGGTCAACTTTGTCTTTCATCCTTTCGGAGTCGATAAATTAAGTACCAGTTGCATACCTGAGTCGATCTAATCAACTGGCCCGCTCCCCCAAAATTTCGGGTCTTGTGCCTAAAGTAGAAAAGGATAAGTAGCTTGCTTACCAACAACCTGGTTCCGGTTTCAGTCCCACTGCGTGGCACCTTGAACTAGCATCTTCTACTATAGCTTCAGGCTGACCAGAGCCTTGTAAGTGGATTTGGTAGACAGAAACTGAAAGAAGCCCGTCGTATATATGTGTATATGTGTGTGTGTGAGTGTGTGTGTCTATCTGTCTGTCTGTATATGTTTGTGTGTGTTTGCCCCCCACCCCGCCATTGCTTGACAGCCAATGCTGGTGTGTTTAGGTCCCTGTAACTTAGCAGTTCGGCAAAAAGAGACTGATAGAATAAGTACTAGGCTTACAGAGAATAAGTCCTGGGGTCGATTTGTTCAACTAAAAGTGGTGCTCCAGCATGGCCACAGTCAAATGACTGAAACAAAAGAGTTAAAGAGTATATAATACATGATATATTTGTCTCTCCATCCTCTTATTTTTTGCCCCACCCTATATAATCTTGCAAATCACCCAATCACCTACTTCTACTCAGCTTGTGGGGCCACCAGGGCACCTCATTGCCATTGTCTATCTCTTTGTAACTCCTACAGATCACTTTCACTTTTCTCTCTCTTCACTTTCCATACTCAATGTGAGTAGCCATGTTGATCATCTGCTATGTAGATTATCTACCATTCAGATCATTTTTGATGTCCTATTCTTGCAGTTTAACCCATTGTTCCCTGGCATCAAGTTAGTATGGGAATCCAGTTGTAGAACTCATGCCATGGCAGACACTGGAGCATGATGCAGGCCTTGGACTCATCAGATCCTATCAAACCGGTGAACGCACACCACCATGGATCATAGAC
The DNA here is from genome assembly GCF_046866305.1 of Octopus bimaculoides. Classification (NCBI taxonomy): domain Eukaryota; kingdom Metazoa; phylum Mollusca; class Cephalopoda; order Octopoda; family Octopodidae; genus Octopus; species Octopus bimaculoides. The sequence goes on from NC_142944.1 coordinate 50,644,677, forward strand.
ATTAAACGATGATGATGATGATGTGTGTGTGTGTGTGTGTAAATGATATCATCATCATTGTTTAACATCTGCCTTTCATGCTGGCATGAGTTGAATGATTTGACAGGAGCTGGCCAAGCAGAAGACTGCATCAGGCTTCACTGTCTATTTTAGCAAGTTTTTTTTTTATGGCTGGATGCCCTTCCTAACACCAACCACTCCACAGAGTGGACCGAATGCTTTTTACACGGCACAAGCACACGCAAGGTCAGTTTTGGCGGGATTTTCACAGCTGGATGCCCTTCCAAATGCCAACCACTTTACAGTGTGGACTGGATGCTTTTTACATGGCACAAGCACCAGCAGGGTCACCAAGTAACTTGTAAGACAAAGATATATATATATCATCATCATCATCATTGTCTAACATCCACTTTTCATGCTGGTATGGGTTGGATGGTTTAGCTGAAAACTGGTAAGCCAGGGGGCTGCACCAGGTTCCAATCTGATTTGGCAAGGTTTCTATGGCTGGGTTCCCTTCCTAATGCCAACCACTCTGAGAGTGTAGTGGGTGCTTTTTACATGCCACCATTATGGGTACCATTGATCTGACACTGGCATCAGCTAAGACTACGGTCTCACTTGGCTTGACAGGTCAACATAAGCATGGTATATCACAAAGGGTTTTGGTCACCTGTCACTGCCTCCATGAGGCCCAACACTCGAATGGTACTTTTTATGTGCCACCAGCATGGGTGCCAGTCAGACGCCACTGGCATCAGTCACAACTATGATTTCACTCAGTTCAATGGGTCTTCACAAGCACAGCATATCGTCCAACAATTGTAGGGTGATTTTAAAGGGCCAGTTATGCAACACTGACATTGGCTACAACTACAATCTTACTCAGCTTGATGTCACTGCCTCTATGAAGCCCAACACATGAACTGCACCTTCTGTGTGCCACTAGCATGGGTGCCAGTCAGATGGAACTGGCATCACCCATGACTATGATTTCATTCAGTTCAAGAGGTCTTCACAAGCACAATATATCGCCTGGTGACTGAAGAGTGCTTTTAACAGGCCATTTAAATGACACTGGCATCAGCAATGACTACGATCTCACTTGGCTTGATGGATCTTCTCAAGCACAGCATATCTCCAAAGGTCTCGGTCACTTGTCATTGTCTCTGTGAAGCTCAACTTTCAAAGATTGTGCTTCACCACCTCATCCCATGTCTTCCTGGGTCTACCTCTCCAACAGGTTCCCTCCACCGTTAGAGTGTGACACTTCTTCACACAGCTGTCCTCATCCATACACATCACATGACCATACCAACGCAGTCAGCTCTCTTGCACACCACATCTGATGCTTCTTATGTCCGACTTTTCTCTCAGGACGCTTACACTCTGTCATGCATGCACACTGACATTACACATCCAGCAGAGTATACTAGCTTCATTTCTTACAAGCCTATACATGTCTTCAGCAGTCACAGCCCATGTTTTACTGCCATGTAACATGACTGTTTGCACACTGGCATCATACAGTTTGCCTTTCACTCTGAGCGAGAGGCCCTTTGCTACTAGCAAAGGTAGAAGC
>NC_142944.1:50651258-50666258 GCF_046866305.1 Octopus bimaculoides
GTGAAGATGTGGCAAATGGGTGCACTGTACATTGATGGTTTGAGAAGTTCTGGTCTGGCGACTTTACTCTTGAAAATCAGTCCTGTGGTAGACCTGAGACCAAGGTGGATAATGATGAGCTGAAAACTGTAGTGGAAGTGGATACATCTCAAACTACGCATGAGTTAGTGGCAAGGTTTGATGTTTCAATTCCAACTGTATTGGACCATCTGAAACAAACTGGCAAGATAAAGAAGCTGGACAAGTGGGTACTACATAAACTGAACGAGCATCAAATGACATGTTGTCTTGAAACTTGCTGTTCTTTGCTGTCACGGCATACAAGTAAACCATTTTTGCATCGTATTGTTATGTGTGATGAAAAATGGATTCTTTATAACAATAGCAAATGTTCTGTTTGGTGATCGGATAAAGTGCCAAAACCCAATCCAAAAAAGAATATTCACCAGAAGAAGCTAATGGTGCCTGTTTGGTGGTCTAGCACTGGTGTCATCCACTACAGCTTCATGAGACCTGGTAAGTCAATTACAGCAGATGTATACATCAACCAACAAAATGAAATGATGAGTGAACTTGCAATTCAACAACTGAGATTGGTCAATAGAGGCAGGCCAATTCTCTTACATGACAATGCTCAACCACATGTTGCACAAAGAGCGTTACTCAAGTTTCAGGAAGTGAACTTGGAATTACACTATCATCCACCATATTCACTAAACCTTGCACCAACTGACTATCACATTTTCCAGACATTAGACAACTTATCTGCAGGAAAAATTTCAAATCTGAAGAAGATGCAAAAACAGCCTTTTATTGATTTCATCACCTCATGCTCTCCAGAATTTTTCACTGTCAGCATAACTAAGCTACGGATAAAATGGCAAAATTGTGTTGATATATATATGATAAATATATATATATATATATATATATATATATATATATATATATAAATACATAAATGGAGTTAAACGCAGGTGTTATTCAAATTCTTTTACTTCTGACACATGTTTCAAAGATGTCATTGGTATTATTCCAAAGGAATAAAATGGTGTAAAACAATGTAATCTTCTCTTCAGCAAAATGAAGAAATGAAACTCGTCAATAAGACATTTTAACAGAATATGGTGGATACGTATAGTGATTATGTTAATTGTTAACAAGGGAAAAATACACACATCTATATATATATATATATATATATATGTATATGATTAATATATTCTTCTCTACACAGTCATGCAAACTTGGATATATATATATATATATATATACTAGCAGCTAAGCCCAGTTTCACCCAGTCTGTTTGGATGATGTGGCTGTGATCATTTTCGGTTAGGCATAATCTTTAACAGCGTTTCTCAACCTTATCATTTCGGGTCGCCTTTTTTGATTGGAGCCTCCAGCTGTATGGAAATAACTCCCGTCCTCCCGTCAGAAAACTGCTTCACCCCCCCTCCCCCAAGAACCAGTCTTTCTGGAAATTTCTTTTTTTGACAGAAACCCCCCTTTTCAGCTACAGGGAATATGAATCTGCAAAAAAATTGGCAAAAATCGACATTTCTAAATTACTCCAACTGTATAAAGGGTTAGTGTATATAAAGGGTTAGGGTTTTAGGGTTAGGGTTAGGGTTTTAGAGTTAGAGTTAGGGTTAGGGCTAGGGTTTTAGGGTTAGTATTGGGGAAAAAAGTCAAAATTGAAGAAGTTGGGGGGAAAAGGGGGGGGGGATTTCACAATGCCGATTTTTGGCAGATAGTGCATGAAGGCATTCTGTATTCTTCATACAAGATGAGAAAGGGCCAATTTTTATCCAAAGCCATGAAGGACAAGAGGAAAGACTGTGCTACAAAACTTTTGAACAAACTCAAGCATCCCTTCTACCTGAACATGCTTTGATTTTTCTCTGATGAGAAAAGTTTCCAGCAGGATCAGATGGTGAACACAGAACAACCGTTAGCTTGCCATGTCCCCAAAACATGTACCGAAAGTGATAAAAATCAAACATCCAGTCGACATCATGGTGTTTGAAGTGATCACAAGTGATGGCGACGTTATGCCTCCATTCATCTTCCTACATGGCCTCAGGCTCAACACAGAGGCCTACATTAAGTACCTGGAGGAGGTAGTGCTGTCCTGAGTTAAGAGGGTGGCTACTGGAAGACCCTATATCTGGCAACAGGACTCTGCACCATGCCACACAAGCAGGAGAACCCAGTCATGGCTGTCAGACAATTTCTGCAACCACCCCACCTCTAACATCTGACCACCTAACTCCCCAGACTGCAACCCACTTGATTATTATGTGTAGGGCGCAGTTGAATGAGGGACCAACAAAACTCTTTGTAACACCAAAGATGAACTGAAGTCAAGGATTATGGCAGCATTCACCAACTTAAACAAGGAGACCATCCAGAGAGTTGCAGGAGATTCTGAAGTTGTCTGGAGGCTGTGTTTGAAGCCAATGGTAATTTTATTGAATAAATTTACTCTTTAGTATTTCAAGATATTTTTATGGAATTTTGGTAAATATATTGTGTTAAAATGAGATCTCAGTGTTATTTTAATTTTTGCGAATTTACTCACAGCACCCTGTGTATGTATATATAAATATATATATATATATATATATATATATATATATATATATATATATATATATAAGATTAAGATTAATGTAATATAAAGCTGAAGCAAATTAACACCAAATATACAGTGCGTGTGTTTTTATTGGCTAAACTGGCAATATGACCATCCCCAAGTACAACAACATATATATATATATATATATATATATATATATATATATATATATATATATATATGTATGTATATGTATGTGTGTATATATATATATATATATATATATATATATATGTACAGATTCTTCTGTCACAAGAGCATTTAGAGATCTTCACGAATCTAAACAACATTGTTAGCTTGGTGATTTAACATAGAGTTTATAAAATATCTTGCCTGGATTGATAATCCCTTACGAATATCTTCTCTATTTTATGTATATGTGTGCGCGTATGTGTATTATGTATATATATATCTATCTATCTCTCTCTCTCTCTCTCTCTATATATATATATATATATATACATATATATATATTAAACAAACAGGAAACAACTTCTATCTCATTCCAGGGTGAAAAACTAGAGGTAGTCGATAGCTTCCACTATCTGGGCGACCAAGTTAGTAGTGGGGGTGGGTGCGCTGAAAGTGTAGCTGCTAGAATAAGAATAGCCTGGGCAAAGTTTAGAGAGCTCTTACCCCTGCTGGCGACAAAGGGACTCTCACTCAGAGTAAAAGGCAGACTGTATGACGCATGCGTACGAACAACCATGCTACATGGCAGTGAAACATGGGCTGTAACTGCTGAGGACATACGTAAGCTCGCAAGGAATGAAGCCAGTATGCTCCGTTGGATGTGTAATGTCAATGTGAATACCCGTCAGAGTGTAAGTATCTTGAGAGAAAAGCTGAACATTAGAAGCATCAGTTGTGGCGTGCAAGAGAGACGATTGCGCTGGTATGGACATGTGGTGAGAATGGAGGAGGATAGCTGCGTGAAAAAGTGCCACACCCTAACAGTTGAGGGAACCCGTGGAAGAGGTAGGCCCAGGAAGACCTGGGCTGAGGTGGTGAGGCAAGACCTTCGTACATTGGGCCTCACCGAGGCGATGACTACTGACCGAGACCTTTGGAAATGTGCTGTGCGTGAGAAGACCCGGCAAGCCAAGTAAGATCGTTGCCAGTGCCCCTGGACTGGTTCTTGTGTGGGTGGCACATGAGATGCACCATTTTGAGCGTGGCCGTTGCCAGTACCGCCTGACTGGCTCCTGTAGGATTTTCGAGCGAGATCGTTGCCAGTGCCCCTGGACTGGCTTGTGCGGGTGGCACATAAAAGACACCATTTCGAGCGTGGCCGTTTTCGTGCGGGTGACACGTAAAAGCACCCACTACACTCTCTGAGTGGTTGGCGTTAGGAAGGGCATCCAGCTGTAGAAACTCTGCCAAATCAGACTGGAGCCTGGTGTTGCCATCCGGTTTCACCAGTCCTCAGTCAAATCGTCCAACCCATGCTAGCATGGAAAGCGGACGTTAAACGATGATGATGATGATGATGATATATATATATTATATATAATCATGTATATATCTATATAGTACAGAGTCAGTTGAATTAGGCACTTAAATTGAGGCACCCTACCAGTTCAGTATAGTTTGGTTAGGTTTTAAGTTTAAATTCTATCCTTTTTCTATATATTTATTTAAATTCTCTCAATTTGATATAATAAATTTGCCAAGTTATAAATTACTACCCCCATCGTGTCCTTCAATTCTAATTTCTACCCTCAAAGCTTATATTACTTATCTCCTTTGTTTTTCTTTATATTCCCCTATCATTCCCTCTAGTTACCACCTCTTCACCATCAGTCATTCTCATACTAGCAGCTCTGTGACATATCCTTCTATGTAGATAAAGCTAGATATATGGTTCCCTGTATAATGAGGGTCCAGGAGATTGTCTGACATTAATTGATTTATCACTATCAACTAGAATACAGTTGACAACTTCCAATGGATTTAGTTCTAAATGGTTGAAGACCCCCCCCCCCCCCCGCATGCTTCATAAAATCTAAATATAAATATCTGCCCCACCACTCTTTTATCTTGACCCCCACTATTTTCCTCTGTAACTCTCTAAATTATAATAGGATTCATAAGATATACATTCTTTTCTAAACTCATTCTGGTCACAAATATAACATAAGGAAACAATGTAACTATTTTGGTTTCTATTATTGATGTAAATTTGTTAAAAATGGTTTATCCATTATGCTTGAAATCTATATGGTCATCTGAAGAGAATGGTTTCATTCAAACTGATGTAATGTTTTCATTAATCAATTAAATGGAGCCATTTAAAACAGCCGTAATGTATTAACACTTGTACATGTTTGTTACTTATTTACATATATATATATATATATATATATATATGATATATGTATATGTATATATATATGTATATGTGTGTATATATATATATATATATATATATATATACTAGCAGTATAGCCCAGCTTTGCCCGGGATTATGTTAGGATTATCAAACTAATGAAGTTTTTTATTTCAAACCAAACTAAGTAACATCAACATCAAATTTGGGTAGAATCAGTGTCGCGACGGGAGTGCATGGGTTGGGAGTTTGATCGGCAGAGGTGATCAGGTTACACATGCCAGCCCTTTGAAAACACCATCCCCATCATCTAACTCCTCTTTGCCCATGGGTTGGGAACCCTTCCAGCAAGGAAAATAGAATGCCCAAAAGGGCTCCCGATTCTCTGTGTAAGAAGCGGTTATGTTCAGATCACAAATAAGTCTTAAGTATATGTGTTTATATATATATATATATATATATATATATATATATATATATATATATATATATATATATATATATATATATATATGGGCAACACACACACACATACATACACGTACATACATACACCAATTGCATACATATTTTTTGTATGTGTACATGTTCGTATGCGTGTGTTGCCCATATATCAACAAAACACTTTTTTCCTTGATGGAAAAAGAAACAACAAAAGTCTTAACAAAAACTTACTCGTCGCTTGAAGGGGACTTAACTCCTGTTTGCAAACAATGGTGGATTTCTCCGACTTGAAAATTGTTAAAAGTTTTGGTTGAAAATTTATTTTTACTGCTATTTGCTGGTGCCTCTGGGAAAAATAAGTTGACGAAAATACAGCTAGGGTCATGATGAATGTCCTCCTAAAATTAGAGTGACATGCGTGCTAATTTGTAAATGTGCATAAAGTACATTCACGTACACACACACACACACACACACATCCTGCCTTTTATATATACAGATATATATATATATATACACACACACACACACACACACACACACACACACACACACAGACATGCAGGAAGTAAATAGACACCGTTAATTTTCAAAATTCCTGATCTAAGCATCTTAATATGTTTCCAGTGATGTAGAATTTACAATGTAATTATTCTTTTTCATTCCAGGTGCCATTATATTAAACATTTGCGAAGAGTAACCATGCGACGCACAAGAAAATTCAGCAGAACTGTCAAATTTTCAAAGAGGTCGTATTGTTGGGCAATCTGAGGCTGGTCTTAGCCAGCGAAAAATTGTCGAAAATCTTCAAATTCCTCTTGCTACTGTTAATAGAATTATAGTGCAATTCAAAAGCCAAGGAAAAGAATCAACAGATTCTTGTCCCGGCCGACCTGGGCCCTTGGAAAGGAAGCTTTGCTGTTTGAAGAGAATTGTGGAAAGCGAACCCTGTTCAAAGGCTTCTGACATTGAAAAACAGCTAGAAGTTAGTCCAAGAATGTGTGTTACATATCTGGATAAGTTTGGGTATTATGGACAAGCAGCTAGAAGAAAACTTCTCCTTCAACCAATTAATATCATGAAAAGAAAGAAATGGGCTAAGGAGATGTCAGAAAAATCCAGTTCATTTTGGGATAGAGAGATTTTCTCAGATGAATCCAGATTTGCATTATTTTCAGACAGTCGACATGTTTGTGTCTGGAGGATTCCCAATCAAGAATTTGATTTGAAACGACTCCAACCAACTGTGAAACATGGCAGTATCTCTGTAATGGTATGGGGGAGCTGTCACCAGCAATGGTCGTTCTGAGCTGATTGAATGTGTTGGAACCATAAAGCTCATCAGTTCAATGCCCAAAAGAGTTTCTGAATTAAAAACTGCAAAGGGAATGTCACCTAAATACTAAAGTATGTAGTCCTACCTATCAATTACATTTCAGTTGTTTGCTTTGCATATTAAATAAAAGATTTTGAAAATTAAAGGTGTCTATTTACTTCTTGCATGTCTGTGTATATGTGTGTGTGTGTGTGTGTGTGTGTGTGTGTGTGTGTATACAGCAATACCTCACTTTACAAGAACCTGCTTTACAAGACCCCGGGTTTACAAGTTTTATGTTGTAATAAATATAAAAAGGTTACACAGCTATTTTGTGTGTGTGTAGCAGTGTTGCAACACGTGACCACAACGGTTCTGATGCATCTACACAATTGCATATAGCAACGGAGTAAAATGACGGCATAACATTCCAATATCTTAGAACACTTGATGAAACGCCAATTAATGCATTCACATTGAAAGGACTCATGGAAGCATTTCAACATTTGGATAAAGCCTTGGAAATTTTTCAAGCACAAGATCCAAATTTTAAACAAAGTGTGAAAGTTTCTACTACCATAGCAAATGCTTCTGCATGTTACTGAAAATTTTATAGAGAACAATAAAACGCTTCTTCTAAGCAAACAACTCTAGACTTGTTTTTGAAAAGAAATCTTCAAGTCTGTCTATGAGTGCTTGTGAATTGGCGACCGCATCTACAAGTGATGGTGTGCGTGAGTCTAGCATGAGAGAAAGTGATTCAGAAAATGATTACAATAAAAATATTTTTTATCATAAATGATCTTGACATTCTTTTTACTTTACATAAAATATTCTTTACATTCTACAGTTGTTTTATTGCCATTTATTTATGAGTATTATCAATCTTATTGGTAAAATATTTTTCTAGGAATGAATTACAGTTTATAACATTGCTATTATGGGAAATTATTGCTCTGCTTTTGGAGTTTTTGCTTTATGAACAGTCTCTGGCAACAAATTAACTTCTATACCAAGGCATTACTGTATATATATATATATATATATATATATATATATATATATATATATATATATATATATATATATATATATATATATATATATATTTATATATATATATATAAAACTTACTCAAGTGACGGGCTGGATAATTGTTGAGAAACTATTGGTAGCCTTAAACAAAATTTTTTCTTTCCACCAATACAGTGTTGAGTACTGTTCAATGTTAGCTTATTATCATTATTATTGTTATTATTATTATTATTATTATTATTATTATTATTATTATTGTTGTTGTTGTTGTTGTTGTTTTTTCTTCTTTCTTCAAATTTTCTTCCATTTCTCGCCAAGTGTTTTCCATACACCCAGGGCAGAGAAGCTCATTGTATGCATTCCCAGTTTACACACAAGCAAATTCACAGGTAAAATATGTATTTGAAAAAAATTAGTGAATAAATAAATTCATGAATGAATGTTGTTTTCACAGCGATAATGCTCTTCTCAGTACATGAGTCGTTCCAGTTAACATGATTTTTTGCACTTCCTGTAGGGATGGTAAGCCTGGTATCATTTTCAAATATGTTTCAGTACTTTTTTTTATCATTTATATACACACAACAGATTAGACTGTTGGAAAAGAAAAGAATCCTAACACGAGGCTATAATAAGTAGCCTTAGATGCTAAGAACCCTCCTAAGTAGTCTAGCAGCCCCTAATAACACTATGTTCAGACCTGGAGAATGCTGTGCCTAACCAAAAACTGTTGCACAAGCTGCACTGAATGGGTAAGTGCATTGTCATGGTGCAATTGCCACTCACTGGATGCATGCAATTGTGGTCTTTTCCCACGAATAGCATCCCAAAAACGCCACAAAACGTCACGGTAGTACTTCTTGTTTACTGTCTGACCAGGTGGAGCATACTCATGATGAACAATCCCTTTGTTTGTTGAAGAAAACGGTCAACAAAATGGCCACAGTCACATGACTGAGACAAGTAAAACGTGTGTGTGTGTGTATTAATACATTCAGGCTTTTCAACTTCAGAAGATATTGATTTAGGAAAACATCTGTATATTTCAAAATCTGTTGTTTTCATTCTAGTTTCTTTTCAAATTGTATACATTTAATAAACATATGCTACAAAACAAATCAATGAAACTGTAAATTGTTAAAAACGAAAAAAAAAAAAAAAAATTAAAATTCAGTATGTTATAAATGCAAAATGGAAATGCAAAACATATTTTGAAGATAAATATACACAATCACATGCACAAGCTTATGGACATACATGTTATATGTGCTTACATGTGTGTGTATATGTATGCATATGTATGTATATATATATGTATATATGTATATATATGTATGTATATATATGATCATCATCATCATCATCATCATCATTTAACGTCTGCTTTCCATGCTACCATGGGTTGGAAGATTTGACTGAGGACTGGTGAAACCAGATGGCTGCACCAGGCTCCAATCTGATTTGGCAGAGTTTCTACAGCTGGGTGCCCTTCCTAACGCCAACCACTCCGAGGGCCAGTCAGGTGGTACTGGCAATGGCCACACTCAAAATGGTGTATTTTACGTGCCACCTGCACAGGAGTCAGTCCAGCGGCACTGTCAACGATCTCGCTCAAATGTCTTTTCACGTTCCACTGGCACAAGTGCCAGGAAGGTGACGTTGGTAACGATCACGCTCAAATGGTGCTATTTACGTGCCACCGGCACGGAAGCCAGACAGCTGGTCCTCTGGCAACGATCACGCTCGGACAGTGCTCTTAGTGATTTACTGGTACAGGTGCCATCACGATTTTGCTTTCGCTTGCCCCAACAGGTCTTTGCAAGCCAAGTTTCGTGTCCAATGAAGGAGACGACGTTGGCATGGGTGCCAGTCTACAAATTTAGTTCAATTTCGATTTCACTTGCCTCAACAGGTCTTCACAAGTGGAGTTTAGTGTCCAATGAAGGAATGTTATGTGTAAGTGGGCTGGTTACACCCCTGGCAGAAGCCTTGAATTTTGGTCTCACTTGGCTTACCAGGTTTTCTCATGCACAGCATATTTCCATTTGTGTATATATATATATATGTGTGTGTGTATGTATGTATGTATGTATTGTGATTACATGACTGACCAGGCTATCAGATGTTGTTACACATCACTGGCCACAATGCGCTGTTGCATTGTTTTAGCCTTCATAAGATGCTGCCACCCCAATGACTAGGCTAGCAGGCCAACATACCATCCTGATTGAAAGGGGGACTGGAGCAATGTGAAATGAAGTATTTTGCTCAAGAATACAATCCATGGCCCAATCTGGGAATCAAACCCATAATTTAGCAATCATAAGTGCAACAGCCTAACTACTAGGCTACACACAGTCACACACACACACACACACACACGCACACACACACACACATGCACACATTTATCATCATCATCATCATCATCATTGTCGTTTAACACCTGCTTTCCATGTTGGCATAGGTTGGACAGTTTGACTCAGGACTAGCAAGCCGGGAGGCTGCACCAGGTTCCAGTCTGATTTGGCAAGATTTCTACAGCTGGATGCCCTTACTAATGCCAACTGCTCTGATAGAGTAGTGGGTGCTTTTTACATGCCACTGGCATGGGAACCAGTCAGGCAGCACCATGCTTGAGTGGTGCTTTTTACATGCCAGTCAGGCAGCACTGACATTGGTCATGCTCAAATGGTGCATTTTGCATTCCATTGGCACAGGTGCCAGTTAGGCAGCACTGGCATTAGCCATGGTTGAATGGTGCTTTTTACGTGCCATGATTTAAGATTTAAGGAGGCAATTCTATACTGAGAATCTCTGAATCTCATTGGTTGACTATATATAGCATCTAATATACATTTTATTTAAATATGAGCTTCTAATAGCTTCATACAGTGGAACTCAATAATATGGCACATTAATATATAAGGCATCTTGAAACAATGCTTCAGGCTCAAATACATAATATTGTCAGTCTTATTTGAAAAACTCTGGAAAAGGACACTAGTGTAAGAGTAGACATGAGAAAAAGTGAGAGGAAAGTGAATGTAAAAAGTGGAATGAGAAAAATCTGGCTGAGAAAATGTGAGGTAAATAAAAACAGAAAAAAGAAAGAAAAGAAAGAAAACCAAGAGTTGTAGGTTTCTACATATTAGATACATTGAGATCCAACTTCCCATCTCATGATATTGGTGTATACCATGACAATGCTATAGACATATCTCATGGCTGTGATGGACATACACTCAATAAATTTAAGAAAAATCACATATACAGCTTTAGTGAATTAGGTCTCAAAATTATTGTAATCACTTGTCTGTCTAAAGGTGATTTCTTAGATGTTTCCCAAGATTTATACTCATACTCTTATAAGGCCTATCCTAAATCAAATGAGAAACTCATGTCTATACATAAATGCCAGTGAGGTAAGCTAGAGGTAGTTGATAGCCTCCATTATCTTGGTGACCAAGTCAGTAGCGGAGGTGAATGTACTGAGAGCATAATTGCTAGAATAAGAATAGGCTGAGCAAAGTTCAGACAGCTCCTACCACTGTTGGTAACAAAGTGCCTCTTCCTCAGAGTGAAAAGTCAACTGTCTGATACCTGTGTAATGAACAGCTATGCTACACAGCAGTGAAACATGAGCTCTGACTGCTGAGGACATGTGTAGGCTTGAAAGAATTGAGGCTAGTAGGCTTTGCTGGATGTGCATGTACAACAGAGTAATACGTCTCAAGAGAAAGGTTGGGCATAAAAGGCATCAGATGTGGTGTGCAAGAGAGGCAACTGCACTGGTATGGACATGTGATGTGTATGGACGAGAACAACTGTATAAAGAAGTGTTGATTTCTAACTGTGGAGAGAACCTGTGGAAGAGGTAGACCCAGGAAGATATGGAGCAAGGTGGTGAAACATAATTTTCAATCATTGAGCCTCATGGAGGCAATGATTAGTGACCAAGTCCTTTGGCAATATGCCATGCTTGAGAAGAATACCCATCAAGCCAAGTGAAACTGGAATTGTGGCCAATGCCAGTGTCATGTAACTGGCACTTGTGCCAGTAAAGAATACCTTTTGAGTATTGGGCCTCACGGAAGCTATGTGGCTTTTGCTGGTGTCACATAACTAGCACCTGTGCTGGTGGCACATAAAATGCACCATTCGAGGATTGGGCCTCATGGAGGCAATAACAAATGATTGATACCTTCAGCAATATGCCGTGCTTGTGTAGAAAACCAATCAAGCCAAGTGAAATCGTAGTCATAGCAGATACTAGTGTCACATAACTGGCACCCATGCTGGTGGCATGTAATAGCACCCAATACACTCTCAGAGTGGTTGGACTTAGGAAGGGCATCCAACCGTAGAAACCATGCCAAATCAGACTGGAGTCTGGTGCAGCCTTCCAGTGTGCCAGCCCTGGTCAAACTGTCCAACCCAAGTCAGCATGGAAAGCGGATGTTAAATGATGATGATGATGGTGATGATGATGATGATGATGATGATGATGATGATGATGATGATGATGATGATGATGATGATGATGATGATGATGATGATGATGATCATCATCATCATCATCATCATCATCATCATCATCATCATCATCATCATCATCATCATCATCATCATCGTTTAACGTCCGCTTTCCATGCTAGCATATCATGAGGGTGAGAGCAAAAGAGTGATATGTGTGTGTGGGTGTGTAAATAGCTAGCTAGCTAGCTAGATAGATAGATATAGATAGATATAGATATCTATAGATAGTTAGAGATATAGATATGCATTAATGCTTGTGTATGTGTGTGTATGGATGTGTGTGTGTATGGATGTGTGTGTGTATATATATATCCATTTTTATATATACATTATATTATATTATTTAAAATGAATACACATCCCAAATTATCTAAAATTAGATTACCTACCTTAGAAAAAAAGTTAATTTAATTCTTATTAAAATGCTTTATTTTTATGCACATAAACATATAAATATGCACACACACACACATATATTATCTTCTGTATTTTGTTTGTTACTTGCTTAAGTCATTAGACTGTGGTCATGCTGGAGCACTACCTAGAACTTTAAGTCAAATGAATTGATTCTAGTGTTTATTTTTAAAAACCTGGTACTTATTCTATTGGTCTGTTCTGCTGAACTGCTAAGTTAATGGGATATAACTAATTACAGTCTGCCCTTTGTGCATGCACACTCGTTAGATATTTGGCACTTCAATATAGATCAATATAAACATGCAACAAGACAGGTTGTATTTAATTATCCTGCAATTGGAGAACTAACACAAACACAATTAACATCTCATGCTTTTCCATTTTGAAAAAAGATAAGATAGCAGTGGTAACCTGCAGGAAGATAATCACTGAGTATTGAAAGAATGTGTGTGCCAGAAGTGGTTTTCAAGATTTCAATTAGGAAACTTTTCAGTTCAAGCTACACCTCACTCTCTCGTTAGTCAGGTAAGGTTAACTAATTAGCATTCAGATTACTCTATCAAATGTAATGCTTAGATTTCTTGCAAACAACTTGAAGATGCAAGTGCTAACAGTTGAAGGTTACTCATACAAGATGCTAGCAAGCTTATGGGGTCACCAGGAGAGAATGCACATCATTTTGGGGCCTTCCTCTTGACAGCATCATTGCACACTGCCCCACCACCAACACTCCCCACCCTCACTGAAATGAGGCCCTGCTTGCTAGATCAACTGGTTATTAGGTTTCACTCAATATTCTCCTATCCTTTGCTCATCATCTCTTCTTAACCAAATCCACTGGCCTGTCTTCTCCACTGTAATTTGGATATCACTCATGACAGTATCTGCTTTACAATGTGTTAGGCCTAGCAACATTATTTTAAATTACTCATGCAGTATCTCATAGCTTTGTGGTTTCAATGATGAGATTGTTTACTTTTAGAATGACATTGTAGGGTAGGTGCAAGAAGTCAGCTCTGGCTAGTTTGAACATAAAATAGGAAGAACATTTGGGCTAGATATGCTAATTTAAATGCTAAAGGGTTAAGTGACCCCCATTGTGTGTAACCAGAATGATTGCAGATATTTCCCAAATTTCCAAATTGAGTGTTGAAAACCACTATTAACAACCTCCACAGCAAACGACTATAAATAACCTCCACAGCAAACCACTTAAAAGAAAATGAGGTTGCTGGAGACCATGGTCAAACTTATGTTGAGGAGAGCTGCTAATGGGAGGTTATATGTGTGGCAGCAGGATTCTGCTCCTTGCCATACCTCTGGAAAGAGTCAGAAGTGATTGTCGCAGAATTTCTACAGCTTCACCAGCCCTAATTTACAGTTTCGTAATTCCTCTGATTGCAATCTCATGGATTATTGTGTGAGAGATGCAGTTCAGAGAAAGACACTGTCTGCAACACCAAGATCAAGGAGGTGTTCAGAGACAACAGTTTTCTGAGCATATTCTACCCTCAGTTTTATTATTTTTATCATCATCATCATCGTTGAGTGAGAGATCAGCACATGCCATCAAAGTGACACATCAAAATATACGAAGCCCAGTATACCCATCATGACTACCCATCTGATAAGAGCATATGCATCACAACCATATGTGCGTGACATGGTGATCTCATATCAAGATAAACAGTGCATGACCTTGCAGGTGGGGCCCAGTTAGAATTTTCTTCAGGTCCCATCTCTTATACCAAGACAAAACAATGTACATGATAACACTTCCAATCAATTAAGATCAAAAGCCATGAGAGTCACTGCCTGGTACTGCATATTATTATTATTATTATTATTATTATTATTATTATTATTATTATGTCTTTTATTGCAATAGGCTGGATGGGTGACACTACTGGAGACACATTACAAAAATGATTGTTTTATTCTTTAAATCAAGTATAGACAACAGGCTATACAAAAAAAAAGATGCATACACAAACAAGTGTGTGTCTGTACATGTGAGTATGTATATATATATATATATATATATATATATATATATATCCAGCTATTCTGATTATATGTCTGTGCACACGTTTGAATGTGGTGTGTGCCAGACGGTTTGCAAATCCAATGGGGGTCTTAAAAGACATGTTAGGATCCACAATGAGCAGAACTTACCTGCAGGTATTGGTAGTGCAAATCAGAGGTGCAATCTGTGTGGGTGTTTTTTCAAAACACTGTCTGGTTTAAAAAGCCACATCAGACGCCATGAAAGGGCTAAGG
>NC_142944.1:50668758-50678758 GCF_046866305.1 Octopus bimaculoides
TTATGATAACAATGATGATGATGACGATGATGATGATGTGTTGCTGTTGTTGCTGGTGATGGTGGTGGTGGTGGTGGTGCTGATGATGACATTATCATCGTTGGCTCTCCTGATGCTATCGCTGCTCTTTTATTGCAGTTGCTCTGTCTCTCTTGTCACTGCTGCTTTTGTTCTTGCTGTTGTCATTGCTGCTTCTACTGCTACTACTACTACTGCTACTACTACTGCTGCTGCCACTGATGTTGCTTCTGCTACTGATGCTGCGGCTTTTGTTTATATTGTTATCAACGCTGCTACTGCTGCTGCTGCTGCTGCTGCTGTTGTTATCATTCTTCTTTGTGTTATTACTGTTGTTATTCCTTTTCCGATTATTCTCAATATCATTATTATTCTTTTAGGCTTTTCTGTTGTTGTTGTTGCTGTTATTGTTAGTGTTTTGACAGTTGTTGGTGTTAGGTGTCTTGATTGACAGAATCGTTAATGAATCAGACAAAATGCCTTGTGGTATTTAATTGTGATTCTTTATTATTTGAATTCAAATCCTACTAAGATCAACTCTCTCTCTATCATTCTTTCCTATCATTCTCCCCACATATAAGGTACCAGTTATATACCAGGGTTAATTTAACCAACTAACTCCCTCCCGCCAAATTTCTGGCTTTGTGCTTATATTAAAAATAATTGTTACTGCTGCTGTTGCTGCTGCTGCTGCTAATGTTGCCATTCTCTCTGCTGACATGGTTGATATTACTTTCCTTGTTGCTTAAACTGAATTCTGCTCCGATCCAGCAGACCTACGATTGAAGAAGTTCCAACAATGACCATCCTAACTTTTTCCATCATCAACAATTTAACGTCTACTTTCCCATGGGTCAGAATGTATTTGTCGAGTCAGATTTTTTAATGAATGGATGTTCTTCCTGTCAACAGACCTCACTTGTTTCTATGCAAGGTAATATTTTTCCCATGTTTTACATAAAAGACTGGAAATGAACAACTTTACTTGCATTACAGAGACACTTGTTTACAATCATCATGTGATGTCTAGACAAGTATATACACAAACACACAACCTCACCACACACATCTATATATATATAGACACCTGTTGCCAACTCTTTTTCATCTTATAAGGGTAAATACCCAATCTTTTTCTGTTGGTCTCACAGCTAGACTTCCTTGTCTGTAAAAGGTGATATGCTATGCTTGAGAAGACCTGTCAAGTCAAGTGAAATCATAACCGTGACCGATGCCAGTGCTGTCTGACTGGCACCTATACTGGTGGCATGTAAAAAGTGCCATTCAAGTGTTGGGCCTCACAGAGGCAGTGACAGGTGAATGAGACCTTTGGTAATATACCATGCTTGTGTAGACCTGTTGGAGCACCTGGAGTCTTGTTGGCGCTCCTGGAGTCTTGTTGGAGCTCCTGGAGTCTTGTTGGAGCTCCTGGAGTCTTGTTGGAGCTTCTGGAGTCTTGTTGAAGCTCCTGGAGTCTTGTTGGAGCTCCTGGAGTCTTGTTGGAGCTCCTGGAGTCTTGTTGGAGCACCTGGAGTCTTGTTGGAGCTCCTGGAGTATTGTTGGAGCTCCTGGAGCCTTGTTGGAGCTCCTGGAGTCTTGTTGGAACTCCTGGAGTCTTGTTGGAGCTCCTGAGGTTTTGTTGGAGCTCTTGGAGCCTTGTGAGGTTGTAGTCATGGCTGATGCAGGTGTCACATCAATGGCACCCATGCCAGTGGCACATAAAAAGCACCCACTACACTCTTGGAGTGGTTGGCATTAGGAAAGGGATCCAGCTGTAGAAATCTTGCCAAATCAGATGGGAACCTGTTGCAGCTCTCCGGTTTACCAGTTTTCAGTCAAACCATCTGGCCCATGCCAGCATGGAAGGTGGACGTTAAATGATGATGATGATGATGACTGTACTACCTTTAAAAACAAGAAGAGTTGGTCTTTGATGGAAAGTCTTTGATCGTAGAACTGCTCAGCAAAGGCTGATCTGGGTTAATAAACAGCAACAACAACAACAACTACAGATATTTTCACTGTTGTTGTTATTGTTGATATTGTTGTTATTGTTGCTGCTTAAACAGTTTTTAGTCTTTGCCATGACTATAGTTATTGCTTTCATGTTTTGTCTTTGCTATTGTAGCTCAGAGTGTTGATGTAATTGTTACTGTCTTACTCTTCTAATATATTTCTGGAGTCTTGTTGGAACTCCTGGAGTCTTGCATGCATAGCAGGCTTACTACCTGCCGCCTATGGCACCATGCTATTCATTCTTATCAGCTATCTAATATTCTCTTGATTAGTCTTCTTCTTCTTCTTCTTCTTCTTCTTCTTCTTCTTCTTCTTCTTCTTCTTCTTCTTCTTCTTCTTCTTCTTATTATTATTATTATTATTATTATTATTATTATTATTATTATTATTATTATTATTATTATATGAAAACTCACAGCTTATGCTTTGTATGCTGGAAAGTGTCAGCTGTCCACAGCCAGCAGACTAAAGTCTGCTTCAAGAACCCTTTGAAGAATCCTTGCAGTTCCAAGCAATGCTGATTTTTGTAGGTGTTCTACCTTCACACTTGCACCGATCTTTTCTAGCCACGTTGGTAGTTGAGTGCTGATACTTCCAAGTGCACCAATTACTATTGGTATCACATCTGCTCTCCTCATTGACCACAATCTTCATATTTCCCACTTCAAATTGTCATAGTTGTACAGTTTGTCTTCTTTCTCATTGATCCTGTTGTCACCAGGGCATGCTATGTCGATTATCATGCATGTTCTTTCTTTTATTATTATTGTTATTATTATTATTGAGTGAGAGGGCAGGGCATGCCATCAAAGTGACACTGGGTTAAAATATACGAAGCCCATTATACCCATCATGACTACCCGTCTGATAAGGGTACATCAGGCACATGCATCACAACCATATGTGCGTGACATGGCGATCTCATATCAAGATAAACAGCGCATGACCTTGCAGGTGGGGCCCAGTTAGAATTTTCTTCAGGTTGAGTAGCCCATCCCACTCAAAAGGTCCCCGAATAAGGTTTGTTTAAGGATGTTGAGCAAAACACCCACGTTTCCAAAGGTGAATTATTCAAACTCCAAAGAACTCCTCTCAACACATGGCTATGATGCTCACCCACTACTTCTACTCATGATCAGAAATGCACATATCGTCAGCCAATAAGGGACATGCTCAACTGGTTAAGGTCAAACAACTGACAAGCAAATCTGTGGTATTAAGCAGAATATTTGCTGTAGCCCATCTTTTTATACCAAGACAAAACAATGTACATGATAACACTTCCAATCAGTTAAGTGTTATCATGTACATTATTATTATTATTATTATTATTATTATTATTATTATTATTATTATTATTATTATTATTATTACTATTATCACTATTATTATGTGATGAAAACTCACAGCTTATTTTGCTGGGTATGATGGAAAGTGTTCAAATGGTCCCTGAATAAGGGTTGTTTAAGAATATTGAACGAAACACTCATGTTTCCCGAGGCAAATTATCCAAACCCCAAAGAGTTCCTCTCAACATATGGCTCTGATACCCCACCCCCACTACTTATGCTCGTGATCAGAGATCGTCAGCCACCAAGGGACATGCTCCACTGGTTAAGGTCAAACAACTGACAAGCAAATCTGTAGTATTGAACAGAATATTTGCTGTAGCCCATCTTTTATACCAAGACTAAACAATGTGCATGATAACACTTCCATTCAATTAAGATCAGAAGCCATGAGAGCCACTGCCTGGTACTGCATCAGGGCATGTATTATTATTATTATTACTATTACTATTATTATTATTATTATTATTATTATTATTATTATTATTATTATTATTATTATTATTACCTGGCTTTCGTTGACATGGAGAAAGCCTTTGACAGGGTCCCCCGATCCCTTATCTGGTGGTCAATGAGGAAACTTGGGATAGAAGAATGATTAGTGAGAGCTGTGCGAGCCATGTACAGAGATGCTGCCAGTAAGGTGAGGGTTGGAAATGAGTACAGCAATGAATTCCAGGTAGAGGTAGGGGTCCACCAAGGTTCCGTCCTCAGCCCCCTCTTATTTATCATAGTCCTCCAGGCAATCACAGAGGAGTTCAAGACAGGTTGCCCCTGGGAGCTACTCTATGCTGATGACCTTGCCCTAATTGCGGAGTCACTATCAGAACTAGAGGAGAAGTTTCAGGTGTGGAAGCAAGGTCTAGAATTGAACGGCCTTAGAGTCAACCTAGCTAAAACCAAAATCCTAATAAGTAGGAAGGTAGATAAAACACAAACCCCTTCAGATAGATGGCCCTGCTCAGTATGTAGAAAAGGAGTAGGTAGTAACTCTATAAGATGTACCCGGTGCAAGCTATGGACACATAAGAGGTGCAGCAACATCAAAGGCAGGTTAACTAGGAAGTTAGTTTTTGTTTGTGGCAGATGTTCAGGTGCAATAAAAGCTGTAAACAAACAGGAAACAACTTCTATCTCATTCCAGGGTGAAAAACTAGAGGTAGTCGATAGCTTCTGCTATCTGGGCGACCAAGTTAGTAGTGGGGGTGTGTGCGCTGAAAGTGTAGCTGCTAGAATAAGAATAGCCTGGGCAAAGTTTCGAGAGCTCTTACCCCTGCTGGCGACAAAGGGACTCTCACTCAGAGTAAAAGGCAGACTATGACGCATGTGTACGAACAGCCATGCTACATGGCAGTGAAACATGGGCTGTAACTGCTGAGGACATACGTAAGCTCACAAGGAATGAATCCAGTATACTCCGTTGGATGTGTAATGTCAATGTGAATACCCGTCAGAGTGTAAGTATCTTGAGAGAAAAGCTGAACATTAGAAGCATCAGTTGTGGTGTGCAAGAGAGACGATTGCGCTGGTTTGGACATGTGGTGAGAATGGATGAGGATAGCTGCGTGAAAAAGTGCCACACCCTAACAGTTGAGGGAACCCGTGGAAGAGGTAGGCCCAGGAAGACCTGGGCTGAGGTGGTGAGGCAAGACCTTCGTACATTGGGCCTCACCGAGGCGATGACTACGGACCGAGACCTTTGGAAATGGGCTGTGCGTGAGAAGACCCGGCAAGCCAAGTAAGATCGTTGCCAGTGCCCCTGGACTGGTTCTTGTGCGGGTGGCACATGAGATGCACCATTTTGAGCGTGGCCGTTGCCAGTGCCGCCTGACTGGCTCCCGTAGGATTTTCGAGCGAGATCGTTGCCAGTGCCCCTGGACTGGCTTGTGCGGGTGGCACATAAAAGACACCATTTCGAGCGTGGCCATTGCCAGTATCGCCTGACTGGCCTTCGTGCAGGTGACACGTAAAAGCACCTACTACACTCTCTGAGTGGTTGGCGTTAGGAAGGGCATCCAGCTGTAGAAACTCTGCCAAATTTAGATTGGAGCCTGGTGTTGCCATCCGGTTTCACCAGTCCTCAGTCAAATCGTCCAACCCATGCTAGCATGGAAAGCGGACGTTAAACGATGATGATGATGATGATGATGATTACTATTACTATTACTATTATTATTATTATTATTATTATTATTATTATTAAGGCAGCAAGCTGGCAAAATCATTAGCATGCTGGGCAAAATGCTCTGTGATGACATTTTGTCCAATCTTTATACATTTCTGAGTTCAAATTATGTGGAACTGCTAGCCTTGTATCAAAATTTGACGCCAATACAAAAGTACCAATACAATAAGTACCACAAAGGTTGATTTAATTGAGTTTGAACTTAAGACATTGGAAATTCCACTAGCTCTATCTTGATTTAATTTCCTATCTGTTTTACTGGTATGTTACATCCCTGCCCCAAACTCAGTATATTACAGGTACTTTATTATTTTAAGTCAGAAATATGAAAGGGCAAAGTTAAACTTAACACAATTTGAACTCAGAATGTAAAAGATTGTAACTAAATTCCTCAATAACACCAACGTATGTTGGTGTTATTGTCAATGTTGCTACTGCTGCTGCTGCTGCTGTTGTTGTTGTTGCAATCAACTAGTTCTTGTCTGATCGCTAGAGTTAAGCATTACTGAGAGTCTAGTTAGTGCTTAAATTGGTGACCACTTAGGAAACTTAGGTGCTGTAAGTACTACCTTTTATATAAATTCAAGCAACAAGCTGGCAGAATTGTTAGAGTGTCTGCAAAATGCTTTGTGGTGTCTAGTCATGACACTTTACACTCCGAGTTCAACTTTACTTATCATTCCAAGGGGGCTGGTTAAATAATGTACCAGTCATGGAATTATGAGGATTAACTTACCCCACCCCCTCAAATTTGCTTACCAGTGAGTTTGCAAAATCATTAGCAACCTATTTCTACTGGCTTTTTATACTGGTTTCTGTTGTGTGTAAGTAGAACACCCCTATTGGTTGGCTCCTAATAGACTGTGCCACAATATAAATGGACATACGCAGAGAGCCTTCAGCGCGGAGTAAAGCCAAGAGTTGTGTATTGTCAAGGGTTATTACCAGTATCTTGAGTAGAATGATTTGGGAGGACATTATTATTATCCGTTAAATTTCAAATTTTGGCACAAGGCCAGCAATTTCAGAAGAAGGGGTAAGTCAATTACATTGATCCCAGGGTTTAACTGGTATTTATTTTATCAACCTCCAAAGGATGAAAGGTAGAATCACAGAATGTAAAAATGGACAAAATACTGTTAAACATTTTGTCCAGCATGCTGCCTTTCTGGCTCTTTAGATTCTGAGTTAAGGGATGACCTTGCCTTTTGTTCTTTCAAAGTTGATAAAATAAGTACCAGATGAGAACAGGGGTCGATGTAATTGATTAGCCCCCGCTCCTAAAATTTCAGGTTATGCGTCTACAATAGAAAGAATTATATTCTTTGTGGTCGTTACTGGCGTTTTTACTGTTCCTACCATTGTTAGGGTAGTGGATTTGCAGAGATGTCAAACCATCAGAGAAAATGCTTTACTATAATTACTCCAGTTCTTCTGAGTTCAAATTTCACCAAATTCAACTTTGCATTGCATCTTTCTGGAATCAATAAAATTAAAGAACTAATTAAATGCTGGGATTGATGTAATCAATGAACCCACCCATTAGCAAACTTCAGGCTTTGTGCTTATGTAAGACACAATTGTGAAGATGCATGACTCAGTGGTTGGAGCACCGAGTTCACAATCATGAGGTAGTGAGTTCAATTCCTGGATCAGGCTGTCTGTTGTGTTCTTGAGCAAGACACTTTATTTCATGTTGCTCCAGTTCACTCAGCTTTAGAAATTAAATGCAATGTCACAAGTGCCAAACTGTATTGGCCTCTTTGCCTTTCCCTTGGATAACAATGATGACATGGAGAGGAGAGGCTGGTATGCATGGGCGACTGCTGGTCTTCCATAAACAACCTTGCCCAGACTTGTGCCTTGGAGGGGAACTTTCTAGATGCAATCTCATGATCATTCATGACCGAAAGGGGTGTTTACCCTTTACCCTAGGTACATATAATGGCATGGAGAGGGGAGGCCGGTATGCATGGACGACTGCTGACTGCTGGTCTTCCATAAACAACCTTGCTTGGACTTGTGCCTCAGAGGGGAATTTTCTAGGTGCAATCCCATGGTCATTCATGACTGAAGGGGTCTTTAGTTTTTTACCATTTTTAAGACACAATTATTGTTGTTTCAGATGAAACTGTTATTTTTGTTGTCTCAGCCCTTGCTGTTTTTATCATTCTTATAGTAGTTTAACCTAAGGTCAACATTTGTCCAGTAGACTTATGAGCAAAAATATTCCCGCTCAGAAAATTCTATTTTTACCTGGTACAATGCATCTAAAATTGGATTATCCAGTATGGCCTTCTATTTTACATATGTTATCTCAGGGATATTTGGTTGCTATTTCTAGTAGGTTGCTATTGTTAGTACAGATGTTACTATTGTTGTTATTGTTGCACTCCCTGCAGGATACAGTAGCACAGCATCAACAATCTCAGCAGCACCGTTTGGCCACTGACTGTGCTCATACCATCTCCACACTGATACTCCTGTCCCACTCATCTCTTCATCCCCCAACACCCAAACCCACCCCAGGCCCAGCATAAATCACCACACCCAATCCTTACTTCCTTCAAAAAGCAACTCGCTGGTCAAGAATGTCGTTAAAAATTAATTAGCCTCATCAGTACATGATGCCAGTTATGCAAATTATGCTAATTTAGCTCTGAATTCAGGATTTATATATATATTCGTTCATCGTTTAACGTCCGCCTTCCATGCTAGCATGGGTTGGACGATTTGACTGAGGACTGGTGAAACCGGATGGCAACACCAGGCTCCAATCTAATTTGGCAGAGTTTCTACAGCTGGATGCCCTTCCTAACGCCAACCACTCAGAGAGTGTAGTGTGTGCTTTTACGTGTCACCCGCACGAAAACGGCCACACTCGAAATGGTGTCTTTTATGTGCCACCTGCACAAGAGCCAGTCCAGGGGCACTGGCAACGATCTATATATATATATATATATATATATATGTATACACACACTCACACAGACACACACACACACACACACACACACACACACACACACACACACACACACACACACATACACACATATATATATATATATGTATATATAATTGAGACCTTGGCATTATGTCATGCTTGAGAAGAAGACCTATGAAGTCAAGTAAAGTTGTGGCAGAGACCGATGTCATGTAAATGGCACCCGTACCAGTGGCACATAAAAGCATCCATTACACTCTTAGAGTGGTCGGTGTTAGGGAGGGCATCCAGCTGCGGAAGCCATGCCAAATCAGACTGGAGTTCTGGTGCAGCCTTCCAGCTAGCCAGCTCTGGTCAAACCATCCAACCCATGCCAGCATGGTCAATGGATACTAAATGGTGATGATGATGATGATGATGACGACAACGACGACGATGATGATGACGACAACGACGACGATGATGATGATGATATATTTTCATCTTTTTGTCAGGATGGCAGGTTGTGCTCATACACTTTTGCAAATCCTTCAGAAGTGGTGGGGAGGAGTGGAGAAGGTATCCTCAACCCAGAATCCTGGCACAAACACTTGCAGTAGAGTGGATTCCACTAAACACACACACACACACACACACACACAAGAAGCCAAGAAGCCAGATAATGTTAAACCAGGTAACAAGGTTAAATCTACCATGCATGCAGGTTATAGCTGGGATTGGACTCAGAACACAAAGAGACAGAACAAATACAGTGCAAGACATCCAACCCACTAGATATTACAGGTACCTACATCTTTACAGTTCAACCAATCCATTGCCTTAAATTGATATTGTTTTGTTTTTTCTTTAATCAAGTCCAGAAGGATGAAAGGTAAATTTTATCTTGGTAAGACTTGAACTCAAGAAACATCTACAGTTAGAAGAAATACTGTATAGCATTCTGCCAATTTGTGTGTATTATAAATAGCCATATGCTTATATATTCTTTATGTGGACAGGAAGTGAGTAAGCCTGTCTCTGATGAAATGCTAATAAATGTTAAAACTAGTTATATCAATCTCTCTTTTTTTTTTGTTCTGGCAAAACCTGTGGTGTAGCCACTTTGTTTATTTAACACAGCAAGGCTGAAATTGTATGTTTACAAACAACACATCCTTGCTTGCAAGGTTTACCATACGTTCAACATATACATAGAAGTGTGTTTGTGTGTATATGTGTCTCTTGGTGCGTCTCTGTGTGTATTATACACACACACATAAAGTAGAAATTTACTATATATACATATATATTTATTTATTTATTTGTGTGTGTTTACGTCTGTATGTTTTTTGTCTGTAAGTATTTGTATATAAGTGTATATGTATATATGCATATATGTGTGTGTATGTGTAATACACACATAAAATAGAAAATTACTATATATACATACATATATATTTATTTATTTATTTATTTATGTGTGTTTATGTCTGTGTGTTTTTTGTC
>NC_142944.1:50683758-50696258 GCF_046866305.1 Octopus bimaculoides
ATTTGATGCAGATTCTCTGCTCAAATTTCTCTGTCAATGAGATGATCACATGCTACACACCTTCCTTCCAAGCACTGCTGTAAACAATGAAAGTGAGTTCGAATATTAAAACTTAGTGCACATGCACAGCAGAGTTCAAGGTCAATCTGTACGAAGCAGCTTTACTCTGCATGTTTTAGCTTTGTTACTATAGCAACAGTCCGGATACTTATTGATCAGACCACATACATTCTTATTCTTGCACAAAATACTTTAAATTCAGGCTATTTAGCCTGATAAACACTGATAAAATGTTTTATGGCTATATTTGAAAGCTTAGCCTTGAGAGTTGCACCACAGAATGTGTCTATCACTTCCAGTTGGAGTTCTTCAGTCTATATCAAGAGAAAAATAGAACCAGGAAAATGAAAGAATTTTTACTATATTTCATGTAAATCTGAAACCCCTTTTTGAAAGTATTTTCTTCAGAAATTAAATAGCTGTACTTTCCATTGGATATTTCTTCAGAGACAACTTAATTGATTTCAAGGTCACAGAGTGAAATAAATTTCGTTTCAGGCTCAAAGCTCAAGTTTGATGTCAAATGCAAGAAGAAATTTCATTCTCTATCTTAGTGCTTCTTTGCAATTTAGATTTAAAACAAACGGCCAATTCATTCAATGTCTCTTAATTCTGGTACATATCTGCCTTTCATTTCTATATAATCTTTTATTTCCTCAAACAATTCAATGAAGTGCTTCTATACAATACCCTTAGTTGGCCAGCAAACATTGCTATGATAGTTCACTTTGTATGGAATATTGATCTCCTTTAAGAAATTATTAAATTGTAGGTGATCTAAGCTCCACATGCATACAAAATTAACTATTTACAACAACATTAAAGAAATTGTCCACTTTGAGAGCTTTGTAGCATAACAATTCACAATGAACAATGGCATTCATAACAAGAGATGAGGATCTTTGTAACAGCCTACAATTGATTTCAATCTGTATGTTACACCTAAATCACTATTTGTGGCCCTCTGTTTGTATGGTCAAAAACACTGTCTGTTTCCAGTTCATGTTTAATTTTATGCAAAGATATAACAGAAGACTGAAATGTATGTTCTCCTCTTGTTTGGCCATTCAGAGATGCTAGTCCCACAAAATACTTCTCTCTGATGTACTTTATTAACACCCCCCCCCCCCCCACCAATATCAACTCTTTTATTAGCTTTTCAATAAAAATATAAAGCTGCCAACAACATGAGTAATGTTGGCAGCTTTCATCAGTGGCATTGGAAAATGTAAGAAAATAATGGATTTATTCTTAATTTGCAAGTCTAAGATAACAGAGATATCCATAATACATTCTGGGATTGTGTTCTTTGACAATGATATGTCTGAAAATAATTGCCATTTTACAGGACAAAACATCTAAAGAATTAATCATGTATTTTTTAAGAAATTCACATTATGAAAGAGACTTTGATTAACTGGCCATTTCATTTGCAGTTATGTAACTAGCAGCATTATTCTTTTCATGTTAGTTTATTTTAAAACTGACAACTGACTTTCTGACTGAATGCATTGTCTAACAACTTCTTCACAAATCTTGTCATTATAATTTTAAAATATATCTTCATGATGTATTTTATGGTATCATTGCAGAGTGTACTCTGCAATGATATTAGAACATTGTTTATTTCGAATCAAGTAAATCAGTTTACATTACTACACACACACACACACACACACACACACACATGTACATACATATATATATATATATATATATATATATATATATATATATATATATATATATATATATATATATATATATATATATATATATATAAATATCTATCTATCTATTTATCTATCTATCTATCTATTTATCTATCTATCTATCTATCTATCTATCTATCTATCTATCTATCTATCTATCTATCTATCTATCTATCTATCTATTGCTTTATTATAGGCATAAAGCCTCAAAGAAGAGGGGACATCACAAAGACAGACAACACAAACATTTAATGTGCTAGAAGAAGATCACATGTTGTGTCTACTAAGACCTAATAGTTCTCAAAAGAAATTCAGCGAAATACCAAACCGTATGCGGGCAAGACAGTGAAAATTACATAAATAAAATTAAAACATTGTTATCCGTGGACCGGTTTCGGAATTAACATTCTCTTACCGAAAATATCTGTCCCTCTTCAGCACGAACTGCAAGGAAATTATAATTCTCAGAATCTTATACAAGTTGTTCACCCCTAGAGGCGAACGTGTATATGGTTCTGCTAATTACAACGTAATGGTAAAAATCAAATGTCTTCGTTTTGGCGCGCTAATTCCGGAAATATCTCTGCAGAAAATGGTTACTGCGTAGTATATATCCAATTTGAGAACTTGGTTATGGTTAATCAAATTAAAACATAGGGTAAACATCAGATATTAATTAATAACGATTTATTACCAGGAAGCTAGCACATTGAACGAATCAGAGAGATTCAGAAAAAATATCTGAGATCTTAGGGGATTAAAGTATATGTCTATATATAACGATAACCACTAAAGTGGACATTTAATTACTCAAAGACTTTAGCAGAGCAAGAAGTTGGAAGAAATCCATGTCGTCACCATTGTAGCTAAGAATAGACTACATTTCCAAGAAAGGCATGAAGCTTACTGGAGTCATAGCTTGTAAAGGATTGTGGTTCATTTTTCAATTTATTTGTCTTTTTATCAACTACTAAATCTAAGACTAGGGGACTGTGTTTGTTTGGAATGAAGGGTAAGAGTTGATGACCAGGGGTTGCTGGAATTCTATGCGCTGCTCTACAATGGTTCGCAGCACAAAGATCTGTTCATTCAAATAAAATACCATACCGAAATATTGAACAGGCGAGAGACAGGACAAAAACACAGCAAAACGAACCAGCTTAAAATACAAAACAGATTAACAAATTACCCATGTTTTCTAATAAATAAAACAGCAAAAAGAAATAAAAACAGTATTGCAGCAAAATAAAAGGCAGAGAAGAACTAGAAACTCAAACTGATGATGAAGGTCATAGAAGTTCTCATGGAAACATTGAACTATATAAGCAGACATAACAAAAATATATCCTCTACTTCAAACTACAAATGAAAAGAGCAACAAACAGATAAAAATATTCATCATAGCAGACCAACCGGCATTAACATTGTGGAGAATCTATCAAAAGCAACAATAAAAATTAAAGTGGAAAAGTTATTTTTACTCTTATATCTAATAAAATAGAAGACACAAAGAAAATGAAGAGATTTTAAGCAAATCATATCAGTAAAAAAATGTGGTGAGTGCATCAACCGAGAGAATGAGGTTTTTTTTTTGCTAACAGAAATTTAACATGGATATAGCAAACATACATAACACTGAAGGACACACCCACATCAATAGAAGTTTAGGCTTACAAGGGTGGAAGATGAAACAAAAGCATTCAGCACAAAAGACCAAAAAGGAAAAATGATTAACAAAATACGATAGCACTGCAAAATTACCAATAGTACTATGAACTGTAACTGAACTAATAAGGTAACATGCATTTTAATGGTAGTTATTTAGCTAGTACCAGTATACATTATGTAATGATGTTATAAAACAATAGTTTAACAGATAAAAAATGATAAAGTCTAACGGCGTACACCTTCAAAAACTGATATCATTAAAATACTTCTGGGAGTAAATCTAACACAGCTTTGTCAATGTATATTTGGAATTTACTTGAGACTATAACAAATGGTGAAATAATTGTCAGGTTCGTTTAACTGAGAATAAAATAACTTTGTTTTAGATGAAAACATTCTTGTCTACAAATCAGAACTAGCTTTCTGTGGCTGGTACAAATCTCAGTTCATTTTGAGAAATTAAAAGCCAAACGAATAAAGTAGGAAAAAAAATCAAAACAACAATAAATTAGAAAATTACTATTTTTAAATCTTACAACGTGAGATTTTCAGCAACAATACTTTGTAGTAAAGATTGTTTGCAAACATGATATGGCAGTCCTGGTTTAGGACTAATGTTGCTGTAATTTAGCCCCAGGAAACATCGTCTTCAGCTGGCTATACGACACGATCTGTGTCATACTTTCGAACAAGGGAATTACAACAACATTAGTTCTAAACCAAGACTGCCATGTTATGTTGGCAAACAATCTTTACTACAAAGTATGGTTGCTGAATATCTCACACTGTAAGATTTACAAATAGTAATTTTCTAATTTATAAATCAATGACTAGTTGTCACTTTGAAAAATTATGTATTTCGTACGGGAATTTGGCAGTGCCACCTCTAGCCGAACAATTATTCTGTGCTGATGAAGAGAAATAATCCGGAAATCACGATACACAGATATTGTTTTGAGCTGAGTGGGGGTGTTAGATTCTCTTGTTCGAAAATATAAGGGCACAGATCGTGTCGTATAGCCAGCTAGAGACGATGTCTCCTGGGGCTAAATTACAGCAACATTCGTCCTAAACCATGACTGCCATGTTATGTTGGCAAACAATCTTTACTACAACAAATAAATTATTTTTCAAGGCAGAACTTGAAGAACATAAAGCTATAATTAAGAGCGTGTAGAAAATTGGATAGAAAAATTCGAAGGATTTTTTCCTTTGTATTTTTGCCGAGCTGATGCAATGACTGTAATTTAATAAATGTAAATCATACTATTTATTTACACTTAAACCTTTGATACGCATAGAATAAAAGTTTGGATACACATATTTTCAAGTACGTTCATCTTTGAATATTGGTAATAACAAGCAACAGTCGTATGTTGTCTATTCCGATTTCCATATCAAATAACGATATCGATAACATTAAAATGTTATTTAAGATCTGATGAACCGAAAAAAAGAAATGATGATAAAATTACAGTTAAAATAAGTTATTTGACTTTACTTCAAGTATAGAATACATATATGAATTGTATGTATGTATGTATGTATGTATGTATGTATGTATGTATGTATGTACGTACGTATGTATGTACGTATGTATGTGTGTGTATGTATGTTTGTATGTATGTATTCCGCTTTTGCATTTAGTTTGAAAGATTCTTGATGTGAATTCGTGTTGAAACAAATCTTATTGAGTCTTGGGAGGTTCATTACACCAAAAGACACGCACTGGCATGTGTTATTATTTTTGGCGTAATGACTGTACTAAGACACAACAATAAATGTGTGTGCATACATACATATAAAATATACGTAAATGTATGTGTGCATATATATATATATATATATATATATATATATATATATATATATATATATATATATATATATATATATATATATATATATATATATACCCACACACAAACGGATAAACATATATTATGTATATCTGTGTGTATGTGTGTGTGAGAGAGAGAGAGAGAGAGAGAGTGTGTGTGTGTGTGTGTGTGTGCGTGCGTGTGTGTGTGTCTGTGTGTGTGTATGTGTGTGTGTGAGAGAGAGAGAGAGAAGAGAGAGAGAGAGAGAGAGAGAGAGAGAGAGAGAGAGAGAGAGAGAGAGAGAGAGAGAGAAACACAGAAACGCTAAATGTTTCTCGTTTCACTGCAAGCTACGTGTGCATATCAAAATGTTGATGTTTATCTACACACCTCATTCTCGTCCTTCAGTGACGACATTTTTTATTCAACCTGAACGAGTTAACAGTGCAGGGAACATTATGAAGATATGCATAGTTGTCTCCCATACCGTGATCGATAAAGACACGTTTGAACATATTGATTTCTCTCTGTGTATGTATATACGTATGAGTGCGCTTGTATGTATTTATGTGTGTTTCTGTGTCTCTGTATGTGTGTACATGTGTTTATGAGTATATATGTATGTATCTTCAGTAAATCATAAATCTGAAAGAGAAGCACACTCCAAATTATAGAGCAGTAGAGTATATAAAGTTATATATAGTAGGTCTATGGATTTACCCTGGGTTTCATGTCCATAAAGCGCTTAGCTTCACAGCGTTTCTTTATATCTTAAAGCCTGCTGGCCTATGACCTTTCTAAGAAGTGGCCTCTCCAGAAAATGGAGGAGAAAAAGACTTTGTTACTTTGTCAACATCAAGGGATGGTCTTCTTTTGACCGTTATTAATTGACCACGTTGATGTGTGGGTCCTAGTAGTTTCGTCGTCTTTCAGCCGCCATAAATGGTTGGCTAAGGACGTAGCGTAACTCCTTTCCGAGATCCTGAAAGGGATCTGTGGTTGGAGAGGCGATGTTTGAACGCATTACCAGAACATCGGTGATGCTCCCTACGCCAGTATTAGCGGCAATGGCGCCAGCACCAACAACAATGCCAGCTTTAACGACGCCAACACCAACAACAATGATAGCAGCAGCGTCAGCATCAACAGAAGCAGAATCGCCAACATCTGCACACGGAGATACATTGGATGTTCCGGTAGCGCGTTCAAACAGCACCTCTACAACCACAGATTCTCTTTCAAGGTCTCGGAAAGGAGATACGATACGGCCTTAGCCAACCATGTATGGCGGCTGAAAGACGACGGAAATCCACGTGTAATATTACGGAAGATCCTAAAAAAGATCCTACATAAATGGGACCAAGCGTTGTAAACTGTGTACAGCCGAATGGTCGAGGATATCAAAGGACTCCCGTGATCCGGGGAACATCTTTAACTCCAGGAAGGAGGTCTTCGGAGCCTGCTGGCGTCCTGGGATCTACACGCCAGCATGTCAATTACTAGTAGTCAAAGGGAAGCAATTCTTTGCTGTTGATGTAGAGTAACGAAATCTTTTCCTCCTCCATTTGCTAGAGAGGCAATAGGGTTTTATGGTCTGAAGGAACTCTGTAAATCTAAGCGCCTTATGGACATGAAACCCATGGTAACCCCATAGACCGGCCATATCTATCTGCCTGTGTGATAAGAAGCTTTGTGAGTGGATTTGCCAGACGGAAACTGAAAGAAGCCCGTCGTATATATATATATATATATATATATATATATATATATATATATATATATGTATATATTTATGTGTGTTTCTATTTGTGCCCTCGCTATCACTTGACAACCGATGTTGGTGTGTTTACATCCCCATAGCTTAGCAGCTCGGCAAAAAGAAATACGAAAGAAAAAGTACTAAGCTTACAAAGAATAAGTTTTGGGGTCGATTTCTTCGACTAAAACCTTTAAGGTGCTCCAGCATGGACGCAGTCAAATGACTGAAACAAGTAATCACTGAACAATGAAAATAACACTTACCAAAATTACATAAAAATATCTTAAAATACTAAAGAGTAAACCTATTTAATAAAATTGCCATTGGCTTCAGTCATGGCCTTTAGACGACTTCAGAATCTCCTGCAACTCTTCTGGATGGTCTCCTTGTTTAAGTTGGTGAATGCTGCCATAATCCTTGACTTCAGTTCATCTTTGGTGTTACAAGGAGTTTTGTTGGTCTCCAGCTCAACTGTGCCCCACACATAATAATCAAGGGGGTTACAGTCTGGGGAGTTAAGTGGTCAGATGTTAGGGGTGGGGTGGTTGCAGAAATTGTCTGACAGCCATGACTGGCTTCTCCTGCTTGTGTGGCATGGTGCAGAGTCCTGTTGCCAGACATAGGGTCTTCCAGCAGCAACCCTCTTGACCCGGGATAGCATTACCTCCTCCAGGCACTTGATGTAGGCCTCCGTGTTGAAGGTGAATCGATGCATAACGTCACCATCACTAGTGATCACTCCAAACACCATGGTATTGACTGGATGTTTCATTTTTATCACTCTCGATGCATATCTTCAGATTGCCCTGTCCTCAGATTGACAACCAAACACTCTGAAATGTTCGTATTGGAGTTTCCAACGTGAATGTCAAGTGGCACAGCATGTCGTTTCCACATGTCGTTTCCACATGTCGTTTCTCTGAGACAAAGAAAACTGGTCTTTATAAACGAACAAATAAGAAATGTTCTAAAACGTAAATTTCGTATTTAGCTTTAGTAATAAAATTACATCTCACAACAGTTAAAAGAATTTTTTTCGGCTTTAGAATTATTTAGAATTTATTTAGGCGCAGGAGTGACTGTGTGGTAAGTAGCTTGCTTACCAACCACATGGTTCCGGGTTCAGTCCCACTGCGTGGTACCTTGGGCAAGTGTCTTCTACTATAGCCTCAGGCCGACCAAAGCTTTGTGAGTGGATTTGGTAGACGGAAACTGAAAGAAGCCCATCGTATATATGTATATATATATATATATGTGTGTGTGTGTGTGTGTGTGTGTTTGTGTGTGTTTGTGTGTCTATATTTGTCCCCCCAACATCGCTTGACAACCGATGCTGGTGTGTTTACGTCCCAGTAATTTAGCGGTTCGGCACAAGAGACCGATAGAATAAGTAATAGGCTTACAAAAAATAAGTCCTGGAGTCGATTTGTTCAACTAAAGGCGGTGCTCCAGCATGGCCGCAGTCAAGTAACTGAAACAAATAAAAGAGTAAACTATATATTATATCATCAAATGTTTTTCATTAAATCGAACCTTTTTCTTTCTTTCTTTTGTCTATAGTTTTCTTCATTTTGTACTTCTCCAATTCATCAAACATTTGAAATTACTATAGGGAGCGGGGCAAAATAAGTAATTTCTCATTTCTTCTTATTTTTCTCTTTACCTGTTTGAAACTATTATATTGCAAGTATTGCATCATTTGTTGCGTTGCACCATTTTTGGGAGTAAAAATTGGTCAGCATAGTTGTTAAAGTTGAGAGAGTTTTAAAACACAGTCATGTGACAGGTACTTTTCATTCAAGAAATAACTTCGACTCGATCGTAATTGAAATTGCTAATAAAACTTATAGATAATTTTTTATGTTTAACAGTTAATATTCTTTTCTCTGTTGGATTCCATATCAATTTGTTCCCATACTAATGTCTAATTTGATTATTTCCATTCTTAAAAACTGTCTAAATTGGGGGCAAAATGAATAATGACTAATTTCAATTATGGCGGAGTTTCGGATCAGATTTTCTCCGTTTTGACGGTGGTTTTCCAGTTTCTTTTTCACCACAGTCTACTTTTGGCATTCTTTCGGTATACCCGCCAGGACTGTCAAAATTCGATCATATGGGACCATATAATTGTTCGTTATTTACTTTTGCTCTAAAGGGAGAGGAGAAAGTGAAAGTGAGTGATACTTAGTTATCACTCTCTTTCCCTCTGTCACATACACACACACGCACACACACAAAAAAGATTGTATTTATGTATGTGTATGTATATGAAAGATGTGTGTGTGTGTGCGTGTGTGTGTGTGTGTGTGTGTGTGTGTGTGAGAGAGAGAGAGAGAGAGAGAGAGAGAGAGAGAGAGCGACTGAGTGCCACTTACACATACATGCAAAAAAAATATCAGGCTGCGTAAAATGTAAGCAACGTTTTGAAACATAAAATTCATCACAATATATTTCAAGAATGCGGAAATTTTATTCATCAAAGTAAGTGCCGCTACAATAAACACATTTTTGCCAACGAGTAACAAGCTTGTTTATTCTGGTAACTTAAAAATCTTGAGTTTTGGAGCTGATGAACTCTTTGAATGCACTTTCAGCATTGGTTTGATTTTTGAACTTCTCTCGAAGGAAACCATCAAGGTGCTTGAAAAAGTGGTAGTCGGTAGGAGAAAGGTCTGGGGAATAAGCTGGGTGAGGAAGAACTTCGTAGCCAAAATTCCTTCGACTTCTGGAGCTTCATTAGTGAAACATGTGGTCAAGCATTGTCATGAAGAATTTCATGGCAATATGTTTCTGCAGTAATGGTTTTTCCAGGTTTTAAAAAGTAATTGTGGATGAGTCCAGCAGTACACCACCAAACAGTCACCGTAAGTTTCTTTTTGAAGAGCTTGGATTTAGGGAAAATTTTCAGTGCTTCATTTTGGTCCAACCACTGCAAAGAACGTTTTTTATTATTGTACAGAATCCACTTTTCATCGCAAGTTACAATACGATCGAGAAATGGCTCGGTCTGGTTACGAAGAAGAAGCGACGAGCAAATTTAATAGCTAGCGCATTTTCTGATTTTCCTTCAAATCGGGTGGTCCCCATTTGTCGAGTATTTTTGATTTTCCGATTGCATGCAAATGGTCGCAGGCAGTTTTCTGGCTAAGTTGAAGTTCTTTTGCAAGTTCTCGAATGATTTTACGAGGATCTTTCTCAATGACGGTCTTTAATTGACCGTCATCGATGACAGATGGGCGTCCACTTCACTCACGATCTTCAAGGCTCAGGATTCCACTGCGAAATCGTTTAAATCATTTTCGAGCTGACCACTCACGGTCATTTCCTCGCCAAACGTTTCGTTGAAATCGTAAGCAGTTTCAGCTGCTTTACGTCCTTTCTTGAAGTTGAATAGCAAAATTGCTCGAATACCGTGCTTTGACAGTTGCATTTCAGATGATTGAAATAACGATTTCTTTATTGCCCACAGGGGGCTAAACATTAGAGGGACAGTACAAAAACGGATAAAAACACAAAAGTGAGGGAAAAAAATAAAACGAATGAGAAGGATGGTATAAAAAATGAATGGATGAAATGAAGGTCACTCGTTCCCTACAATCCAAGTGACCTTCTTGAAACTTTTTAAAAAAACAAATAAATAATTTAATCATCACTTAATACGTCCATCTGAAATTCTTTTAAAAGCTCATAATAGCTTACCGTTGACTTCAGTCCCCTGGTATCTATTTCCTTTCAAGAGACACCTGCATTGGGAAATTTGACAAAACAGTCAGTTGACGCTGCATCGAAGAGGCCAGGGAACAGAAGAAAGAAGACATGCACTCAACACCTGAGCTGAAGACACCTCCAAAACGGTAGAGGAATAGGGGCCGAAACCGGACGTGGTTCCTCCTGGATCCTATAAAGGAGCTGTTGTGGTAGCAGACCACGAAACATGGTTGAAATTCCTCCATTAGCGAGTTCTTTCTGTTCATTAATACGCAATTAACATGCGAGGTCACTTCCTCACACTCTTCAATATCTACTTTTATCTCCTTCGTCTATATTGTTTATTTCCTCGCACAATTCCTTGAATGATTTATTGTAGAAAATAATGTAACTTTTTTCACAGGGTCGGGGTTAGGAAATTTGGGGCACTTGTGTGTTTGTAGCTATCGTGTCAGTGTCTGGTGGGGTAGAGTGAGGGTTGGTGTCTGCAGAAGGAGCGTGGGGGTAGAGTGGGACGGGGTGGGGTCGGATGGGGGTTAACATCAATATCCTGAGTTCTCTTTTTTTCTCCTTTTCCGGTTCACCGCCTTCCACACTTTTGCTTTCTCTTCCTCCACTTGTGCCTCCTTACCGGGCTCCTCCACTTGTCATTTCAGGAGGTGGAGGTGCGACTTTCCCTCGGGCCTGCAACAATGCTGGTGTTTCTGTGGTCGGCGAAGAACACTTCCTTCTTATATTTATAGCAGCGGGGTTTCCTACCCTCCACTATGACTCTCAAAACCACCTCGTCTCCCACCATTAGGATGTCTACCATCCTTTCGAGGTCTTCGGTGCAGCCTGAATGATTATTTCCAGAGTCTGCCTTTGCCAATTCTCCGGTGACGTCCATGTTACTCGGAGAACCACTATATTCTCTTCAACATCTAACGGTATTGCAGCCACCAGCCAGACAACATCTACCTCCGGGGTAATCTCTTCCACCCTTATCCTGGAAGCACGTCTTCCAAGGTAAGTAGGCAGAAGTATTACCTCGTCCGTTTTCAGGGAGGCTACAGAATGTTGCCTGGCCTTCTCCTCGGATGCGAATCGCACCTCCACAGTAGCGTATTTTGTCCCTCTGGCAAGGTAGATGACATCCTGCCAGATGGATCTCAGAGCCTTCTCTACTTCTATTTTTGTCCCTATTTCCATTTCCTTTGCCTCTAGACTATACGTTCTGTATATTACTGTATTTCTTTGTGTGACCCTTGCAACTTCACTAGGAGGGACCACTTTTACATTCGCAGGATTTCCTTGTACTTTTTAAAGTCTGCCTTCTTAAAATAAATTTCTTCACTTTTTTCCTCAGCTGCAAAATTCATTTTTTTCTTCCGCCATTTTTTCAATGTTCTGGTCTGCAATTTCCAAACCTTTCAGCTATTCCTCTTCAGACGTTGTTACGTCTGAATAATTCAAATCTTCATACATTATGAATACACAAATAATGCGCTTCAAACAAGGAAGACATCGTTAACAAAACTACCGTAAGGTAGAAAAATAAGTGTCTGCAGACACAACAATTAATAACAAACATAATTCCAACTCAACATTCCTTCACTAACCTTTCGAACGACGCACAAAGAAAATTCACGACCAACTCGGTCAGAGATGATTGTAACAATGGTGAAAAAGAAATATCAATCTTAATTTATTGATGCATTTAGGCAAGTCTATGTCTGTATTATCAGACAATGGCAAAAGAAATATTAAAAAAAAGCAAAAAAACTCAAA
>NC_142944.1:50698758-50718758 GCF_046866305.1 Octopus bimaculoides
AGAGTGAAGACCTAACGAAAAAGTAAATAAATAAATAACGAATAATGCTCTCAACAACTACACAACAATTTCATTGACTGACGTCAGCAAAAATACTATGGAAATTGATTGGAAATCAGTCATGCTTTGCTTTAGCTAAATTCTCACGAAGAAAGGTGCGAACGACAGTTAGTCACGGACAGTTATGGACGATAATTGACAGGTAAGGAAAGATTACTAACTGATAAATTAAAACCGTAGACAATCATACATTAAATTAATGATGTTCAAATTCATCTGTTTTCAATCTTAACAAACCTTCACAGAGACGTAGGTTTCACCTTGCAATCGCAGGTATTACAACGGGAGATAACCATTTCTTCTTAATATCTGGTGGGATTAGAAATTTTAATAAGAAATTAAGGAATTATACGGAAAATAATTCATAGAATTTACAAATCAGTTTTTGCGTGTGTGTGTGTGTGTGTGTGTATGTGTGTTCTTAAAATTACCTGTCAGTAGTAACGGTGTATAGTAATAATTCAGTCTTTTTTGAAATCATCAGCATGATATAATTTATGACTTATTAATTAAACATTTTATAAAGTTAGTCATTTCGTTAAAGACAAAAATAATCAATCTGGAGGAAATTCGCAGAATATGTATTTTATTTTTCCCATTATTTTCCAAGAACGTTACTAGTTTAGCAATCGAACGAAAAGGAGATTCTTAATGTTTATATATAGGATAATAGTTCTTGTGAAAATGTCCTATGGTAACCAATAATTTTAATTTAACCACAAATTTACAAGTTTACTGATATATTCTTTGAGGCAACATCCACTCACTCCCGATATATATATATATATATATATATATATATATATATATATATATATATATATATAGATAGATAGATATAAATCTATATAAATGTATATGTATTATATATATATATATATATATATATATATATATATAATATGTGACAATTATTCGGTAGCTATGATAAAACTCAGAGTTTTATCATAGCTACCGAATAATTGTCACATATTATATTTACAGATAAATTTCTCTATTTACATAATATCGAGGTCTCTTTCTTTCTTTTGTTGTTTTACCATTTCTATCAATATATATATATATATCCATGAGTGTGGGATCATGTCATAGGCTTTCCTATAATCTATCCATGTTATTGTTAGATTTTTCTTTCTAGCTTTTAATTTATTTAGAACTGCTCTTTGTGTATGTATAATATATCATGCGTTCCTCTAGCCTTCTTCCTGCAACACTTCTGTTCTGATAGTAAATTCTGGTTGTCAAGTTGTTCGTAAATGCTTTCTGAAAGCATTCTTATTAACAGCTTCCACACTAATGGTAGGCAAGTGATTGGTCTATAGTTGCTAGCTGTATTACCCTTGCCCTTATCTTTCATAATGACTATTGTCCTCCCTCTAGTCATCCAATCTGGTATCATTCTTCCATTAAGGCAATCCAGAAGTTGTTCCCTCAGCCTCCCATGTAAACTACTAAATTTCTTTCGCCAGTAACCTTGAACTAAATCTGGTCCTTGGCCCTTCCAATTCAGAAATTTTCCTAACACTTTACTCATTAATGCATTAGTTAGTCTTTGATCTGGCTGCCTCTCACTCACTACTTCTTCCCTCACTTTCTTTAACCATACTGCATCTCCATTATGATTGATTGGCTTATCCCAGATATTACTCCAGAACTTTCTAGCTTCTTCTGCATTTGGTTTCTAATCTTCAGTACTTCGTTCTCCACTATTTATTTGGTTATAAAATCTCCTCTGGTTTCTTTTAAATAATCATTTCTGATATCTGGAGAGCTTGCCCGCTACTGCTATGATACACTGTTTCAACTCTTCTATTATTGTCCCAAATCCTTTCTCTTTGACTAAATATCTTTTCTCGAGTGAAGATTTGAATCTTGTGTTTCTTAACTTGTTCAGTTTCCAGGCTTTTATTCTACACAGATCTTGTCTTAAAGTCTTCATTTTATTTTCTAGTCTCCTTTTCCACATTTGCTCTTTTTTAACCTTTCCCTGTGAGATACCTAATCTTCTAATGACTATTACCCCACCTGCTTAGATCAATAATTTAGTGTCTCCTATTGTTTTAGTATCTACCATATTGATAACAGAATCTACTTTCCTAATCATTTCTAGCAGCTTCCTTCTGTTGGTGCCTTTTAATGCTGGCAATCTTTTTCTTACTTCTTTACTCATTACTTCCTGTAACTCATCTAAAATCTTCTGATCTTCCTCACTTAAATCACTTAAGTCGTTGGAGCCAGTTGTCCCTTCCTTATTTGTAGCGCTATTATTATTTTTTCCTTTGGGTTCTTCTAATAACACTGTTTTCTTAAGGACAGTGTTGACCTTGGCCTTAGAAAGAACCGATTGACTTTGTTCTCTTATTATCATCATCATCATCATCATCATCATCATCATCATCATCATCATCATCATCATCATCATCATTATTATTATTATTATTATTATAATTATTATTATTATCATCATTATCATCATCATTATTATTATTATTATTATTATTATTGTTATTATTGTTATTATTATTATTATTCAGTAGTTTTATTTTTATAACGTGCTTTCACTTCACTACCGAGCGCAGCTCTGTGCGCCTTGGGTATGTGCTGTGGTTTGCTGTGGTGCTCTTATGTTTACTGTATTGAAAGTGTTTTGCGTAGAATGTGTGCAGTACCCAGTAGTGCAATTTTCTGTATGTTATATATATTTGTAAGTCCTGGTGTTTTTGTTATGTATTTGTCTGAATATTTTTTTATTATACCTAAGGCACCTACTATGATAGGAATTGTTTCTGTTTTTAGATTCCACATTCGAGTTATCTCTATTTCCAGGTCTTTGTATTTTGAAAGTTTTTCCATTTCTTTTAGAGAAACGTTGTCATCTGCTGGTATTGATACATCAATAAATTAGCATTTTTTTTCTTCATGAACTTTGACAACTATATCTGGTCTATTTGCCTTAATTTCTCTATCTGTGTGTATTGGCATATCCCAGAGTATGGTTGCTTTCTCGTTTTCTGTGACCTTTTCTGGCGTGTGTTTATACCATCTTTTTTCTGTTGCTATTCCATAATGTTGGCATAGCTTCCAGTGTATATAGGTCCCAGCTCTGTCGTGTCTGTGAATATATTCCTTCTTAGCCAGGACTGGGCAGCCAGAGATAATATGATTTATTGTTTCTTGTCGATCTCCACATATTCTACAGTTACTTGTTATATTTCTTTTCATTATGTGTTTTTGGTAATTTCTGGTGGGGAGGCTTTGGTCTTGTGCAGCAATTAAAAATCCTTCAGTCTCTGCTTTGAGTCCTGAGCTTCTCAGCCATTGCTGGGATTTTTCTCTGTCTATTTCTTTCGCATTTAGTTTAGCCCAGTATTTACCATGTAGGGGCTTTTCTTGCCATCGTTTTATCATGGTCCGTTGCTGTTCTAGTTTTAGTTTGGATTTCATTTGTTTTATAGCTTTTGTTGTTTCTTCTTCTTCTTCTTCGTATTTGTTAGGTAGATTGATTTCTTGTTTGTATTTGTCAGCTTCCTTAAATACTGAAAACAGTTTTTGTTTTGCTCGTGTTTTGTGGCTATTTGTATTAGTTTCCCTTGCTTCTGGAGTAGGTATTTTTGCAGTCCTATGGTGGTTATTTTATAATAGTTTTCTAGCTGTATAAGACCCCTGCCACCTTCTGTGCGTTGTATATATAGCCTTTCTATGTCAGATTTTGGGTGGTGCATCCTATATCCTGTCATTATTTTTCTTGTTTTCCTGTCTATTTTACATAGTTCGTTTAGTGTCCAGTTAAGGATGTTGTAGCTGTAGCTTATAACTGGGACAGCTAAAGTGTTGATACCCATTATCTTGTTTTTAGCATTGAGCTCTGTTTTTAGTATTGATCTAACTCGTCTATAGTACTCTTTCTTTATTTTTTCTTTCATTTGTGTATGTTGTATCCTATCTAGTTCATTGACTCCTATATACTTATATGGTTGGCTTTCGTCTAGTTCTCTTATTTCATTGGCTTTATCTAGTGTTATATTGCTACTTTTAACTAATTTTCCTCTTTTCAGGGTTGCTTTGGCACATTTTTCTAATCCGAATTTCATTTCTATTTCCTTGGTAAAGCCGTGTACTGTCTGTAGTAGTGTTTCTAGCTCTTTGTCGTTTTTTGCATATAATTTTAGGTCATCCATATATAGAAGGTGGCTGACTGTTTTTCCATAGCATTTGTAACCGCATCCAGTTCTATTTAGCAATTCTGTTAGAGGTGTGAGTGCCAGGCAGAACAGGAGTGGAGAGAGCGTGTCTCCCTGGAATATTCCTCTTCTAATGGGGATGGCTTTCGTTTTCACAAGTCCCTCTTTTGTTTGGAGCTGTAGCACTGTCTGCCATTTGTTCATTGAGTGCTCTATGTATTTTATGATAATTGGTGCCACCTTGTTTATGGCTAGTGTTTCCAGAATCCACGTGTGGGGAACACTGTCGAAAG
Organism: Octopus bimaculoides; assembly: GCF_046866305.1. Lineage (NCBI taxonomy): Eukaryota > Metazoa > Mollusca > Cephalopoda > Octopoda > Octopodidae > Octopus > Octopus bimaculoides. The sequence continues at coordinate 50,703,293 of NC_142944.1, forward strand.
CCTTTTGGTAGTCCACCCAGGCCATACTGAGGCCTTTCTTCTTTCTGCGGCTGTCTTCAGTTATGGCTTTATTGATCAATAATTGATCTTTACAGCCGTATGAGCCCTTGCAGCATCCCTTCTGCTCTTCTGGAAACAGGTTGTTATTTTCCAGGTGTTTACTCACTCTCTGCGATATTATTGCAGTAAAGGCTTTGTAGATCGTAGGGAGACAGGTTATAGGTCTATAGTTTTGTGGTTTCTCCGTTTCCGTGGATTTGGGGATTAAGATGGTTTTCCCTTTTGTGAGCCATTCAGGCATTGTTTCTGGATCTGCTATTATGTTGTTAAAGTTTTCTGCCAGCTTTTTATGCATTGCTGGCAGGTGTTTTAACCAGAAATTGGGGATCTTGTCGTGTCCAGGTGCTTTCCAGTTGCTTAGTCTTTGCAGTGTCTGGGTGACCTCTTCAGTTGTTATAGGGGCCCAGAGTTGCTCAGGTGCTAAGTTCGTTGTTTTAATGGTCCTTTTTTGGGGTTGTTGCTTCACCGACCATATTTGTTTCCAGAATTTCTCTAGTTCTTCTGCTGTTGGTGCTGAAGTAATGTCTATTTTATTTTTACCCAGTTCTTGGTAGAGTTTTTTGGGGTTGGATTTGAACTGTTTGTTTTGTTCAAAGAAACGTTGGCGTTTCTCATACCGGCGGATCCTCTGTGCTTTGGCAAGGATGTCTTGCTTTAGTTTTTCTTTTGCCTCAGGTAAGTCTTTTTCTGTAATGCTGTATTTGTACAGTATTTTTGTTTTCTTCTTGTTACTTAGTAGTGTTGATTGTTTACTAATTTCGTTGAGAATCGATAAATCTTTTCTCTTTTTTTTAATTTTGTTCTGGATGTTATTTATCCACAAGGTCTGTTTGGGTGGTAGAACTCCTGTTCGGATGGGTTTGAGTGAGTATCCTGCTTCTTTTGTGGCTGCAGTGGCTGCCGCATATATCATGTCATTTAGCTCAGTGATATTGCCTGTTGTTTCTGTGGTTGTTAGTTCCGTGACGGCCAGGTTTATGCTATTTATTATTGATGTTGTTTTATTGTCTATTTTGATTTTTGGGAGATATAATCTGTGGTCCATTCTAAGATCTGTGGTTTTCAGTTCTTCGGTTATTTTCATTTTCATAGTATCGTAATTATTAGGTTTCCCTTCGTTATTTCCAGGCTTTATATTTGTTTTGCCTTCCTTTTCATTCATATGTTTGTCTGTGGTGTTCTGGATTGGTGCTTTTTGTACACTATTATACATCTCTACGGTCTGGGTTTGTTGTTTTTTGTTTACTTCGTTTTTGCCGGGCATGTTACGTTTGTCCTCGTGTTTTGCTATCTCAGTGTTTATATTATTATTTGGCATTGCTGTGTGACTACTATCTAGATTTTCCTGATGTATTTTTTCTTTCAATTGCTCTATTTCTATTTCTGATATTTTTTTTGCTTTTAGAATATATCTTCTTATGTTAGCTAGTTTGTTAGGGTTCATTGTTTTATCGAGGTCTATATTTACATTATTTTTCTTCCATGTTTTATATGTATGTGTTGTTGCGTTTTCGTTTTTTGGGTAGAGTACTGCTGTGAAATAGGCGTATTATTATTATTATTATTATTATTATTATTATTATTATTATTATTGAATGAGAGAGCAGTGCATGTCATCAAAATGACACGGGGTGCAAGTAAACGAAGCCCAATAAACTCATGACTACCCGCCCTATAAGGGTACACCAAGCACATGCATCACAACTATATGTGCGTGACATGATGATCTCATATCAAGATAAACAGCAAATGCCCTCGCAGGTTGGGCTCAATTAGAATATTGTTGAGGTCGTGTAGCCCACCCCACTCAACTGAATAAGGGTTGTTTAAGGATATTGAACCAAGCATCAATGTTTCCAGTAGTGAATTATTCAGACCTTAAAGAAATTCTCTCAACATATGGCTATGATATTCCCCCACTTCTGTTAGTCGTTTACTCAAACTTTTATCGTTTGTCATTTGACTGCAGCCATGCTGGAGCACCACCTTGAGAAATTTTAGTCGAATGAATCGATTCTAGTACTTATATATATATATATATATATATATATATGGAGTGAAATGCAGGTGTTATTCAAATTCTTTTACTTCCGACACACGTTTCGAAGATATCACTGGTATTTTTCCAAAGGAATAAATTGATGTAAAACAATGTAATCTCTTCAGGGGAATGAAGAAATGAAACTCGTCAATTTAAATCTAAAAATAATCCTCCACGTAACTCAAGATTGAAACAGTTTGAAGATGATCTTTGGTCCATTGTGAGAAATGTGAAATTTCACAGATCACCGCTAAGGAATAAACATCTGAGGTATCTTTACAATATCACCAAGGGAATTAATACCATGGATAGTATGCTGGTTCAATCGGATAAAACGGGAAACCTGTACAAACTTAACAAGGATTATTCTTTAGAATTGCTTAAAAAAGAAATAAAAAAAACTATAGGTTTACTGATAAAAGTGCACTCAAGAAAGCCAACTTTGAGGCTAAGAAAATTATCGAGAGGTATAATTTACAAATGAAGACAGAACCACTTGATCCTAAGCAACCTCGGTTTATTTTGAAAGATCAAAAGCAAATATTTTGTAATAACCCATCCTTAAGACTTATCTGCCCTTCTAGCTCTGACATCGGTGTACTTAGTAAAAATATTCAAGATAAATGTTCCTACATTAATTAAAAAATTAAAGTTTAGTTTATGGTCCAGTTCGTTCCAAGTCGTTGACTGGTTTAGTTCTATTAATAATAAGAGGAGCACTAAGTTTATCCAGTTTGACATTTCTAGTTTTTATTCCTCCATCAACCCAATAGTACTTAATAAGGCACTTTGGCTTGCTCATAACAAAGCTGGTGTCACCAGGGAAGAAATTAATGTTGTGTTGGTCGCCAGAAAATTTATCATAAAGTTTGACAACAAGCAGTGGGTCCGTAAAGTCACACAAGATGGTTTTGATGTTACGATGGGAAGTTCTAATTCAGCACAAATAGCTGATTTAGTCTGTATATATATATATATATATATATATATATATATATATATATATATATATATATATATATATATATATATATATATATATATATATATATATATATTTTTGAGATGGCAGAATAGTTTCCAAACATAAATGGAGGTCTATATCGTGATGATTGTATACTTTACCTTCAAAATGTTTCTGACCAAAAAGTACAAAAAGTTAAGAATAGTTTAGTTAAGTTTTTCCGTAGAATGGGCTTAAGCATCGTTTTTGATGATGATGTAACGAAGGCCAACTTTTTAGATATTACACTTAACTTACACAATAATTCGTACTTCCCATACCACAAACCATCGACCAATCATAAGTATATTAGCCAATTCAGTAAGCATTCTTGGGCAATAACTAGGAACTTAGTCAAGGCTATTTCATTTAGATTGTCTAAGTTATCTGCTGATGTTGACATTTTCAATGATAAAGCCAAATTTTATAACTCTGCCTTACTTAAAGCAGGTTATACAGAGACAGTTACCAACATTAATTCCATTCGATCTTATTTTACCTTTACTAATCGAGACATGAAATCTAATTGTAAGGATATAAACGATACCAATTTTAATTTATACGCCAACACCAAACAGAGGAAGGGAGATAGCCCTTATTTAACCCCCTTTTTTCATTCTAAAGGTAAATCGATGTCTTTCAAAGATAGTTACACTAAAAATAAGGCAACTAATAGTAAAACTATTTGGTTAATTATTCCTTATGGGAAGCAAATTAACTCTAATCTTCCTTTGCAATTTCGGGAAGCTATTATTAGGAATTTTCCAAAGAATTCTAGGTATTACTTTATTATCAACTCACATACAGTTAGGATTGGTTTTTCCAACACAAAAAATCTCTTACAAATTATCTCCTCACATAATATTAGCCTGTTAAATAGGGATACATTTACTAATACTAACATTAATTTAGCTAATACCATCCTTCCCCCTAGAAATATTAATAACAAGTTTATTGTATCTGAAGTCAATTACAACAGAATCAAGTTTGTGTCAAGTAACTCTAAAATTAAAAATTCTATATACCAACGTAAAATTACTTCAGGTACCGATGTCTTTTTTTTATATAGGCAGTTCCTCTTCTCAGTTATCTAAAAGAATTTCTAATCATTACTCTACATTTAGGGATAGGAATAAACGTAACAGTAAATTAATATGGCATCTAAAAGACCATAATAAATAATTCAATTTAGATTGGTTGATTCTTTCAATTTCGATCCCTTATGATAAAGGCAAGGAATTCTGTCTTCTCTGTAATTCCGAACTATTTTAAAATTCTTTTTTCTAAAAATCCCCTTGTAAACACGGTTATAGAGCGTGCATACCGATATAAACATTAGCAGAATCACACCTTTAGTTCATATGAGTGATATCTATCATTATATATAATTTAAACATTAATTTTCTTCTTACATTTCACATTCACTAGATATATCTTTTTCCAAGACTATAGGGTTTTATTTAATTTACATATCGTTATATACTTCTCATTTATTTGTTTTTTTTCTATAAGCTACCTTTGACGTTATATCCTCTAACGTTTTTGTTTTTAAACTTCATGGCGTTCAGTTCATCACAATACATATCCATCATTTTCTGTTAAAATGTCTTATTGACGAGTTTCATTTCTTCATTTCCCTGAAGAGAAGATTACATTGTTTTACACCCTTTTATTCCTTTGGAATAGTACCAATGATATCTTCGAAGCATGTGTCGGAAGTAAAAGAATTTGAATAGCACCTGCGTTTAACTCCATGTATTTATTTATATATATTATACAAAATATTTCATGTAAACCCGGAGTTTCTACCTTTAAAAACAAGGAGTTACAGACTTTTTATTTGTGTGATTTTTTGCTACCCTGGTAACTATTTATCTATTTTTTCCGTGTTAATTGTAAACAAGGGAAAAATATACACATCTATCTATCTATCTATCTATCTATCTATCTATTTATCTATCTATTTATCTATCTATCTATCTATATATACTCTATATATGTATATATACATCTGTTTGCGTGTGTATGTGTCTGTAAGTATGTATGTTTGCTTATATAGTTGTTCCTCTCACCGCTCGACAACGTGTGTTGATTTGTTTAAATCCCCATAATCTAGCGGTTCGGCAAAAGAAAGCGATATAATAAGTATCAGATTTCAAATAAGTAGCCCAATGACTGAAACAAGTAAAGTTGTTAAAAAATATATCAAACATTTTGAGATACATCCGCTGATAACTAACTCACTCGTAAGTCGTAAGAGGTCGTTTTCAAATAGAAATATGTATAAAGACACAGATTAAATGAATGTAACTAAACTAATGAGACAGCTGATTTCGATGTAGTTTTATTTAGTTAGCTGTTGTGGAATATTTGATAAAGTAATGCGTAGTTTAACTTCTATCAATAATAAGTGATGTCGCTTCGTTTTGATGTTCGTTAACGACGAAAACGCCAACGCGCATAAATATGATGTAGGAAAGGTTAGTTAGGTATTTAAACTATTTTCTGCCATCTCTCAATATTCCTTTTCTATCGATGTCCAGAAGGCGTCAATCGATAGTTCTGCAAATTTTGATTCCAATAAATGAGATGACGCAAAATGTGTCAATCAGTTGATCTTGTTCTGCAGCAGTGAGATTAGTGTTATCGTGAGAATTCACAAATAACGGCATAACTAGCCATTGAAGATTATTGACGGAAAGAGAAGGAAAATAATGAAAAAGTAAGAATAACAACTGAGTGAAATGCTCACATAATAGTGTCTGTAATACTTATGTATGCTTTCCTGTAGAGGTAGCTTTCAGAGGATTTGTTGAACCCAGGATTCACTCGTTGCTCGAGAGTCTTGGATTAGCTACAAAGAAGAGAAAAGAAGATACCAAAAACAAACAAAAAATTGTTGAAAACCGCTGAGAAAGAAAGCTATTATATCTCGCTCCCAAAAAGTGGACGAGTAGTGAAATAAGTGTATTGAGAATGATAGGAGTATCTGACTCAGAGCTACAACATCAGACTCAACAAAACTCGTACCTCTGTGCAGGAGTTTTGTTGTCTGCATCGGTGGCAGCTCTGGTGCCGCGGTGGAAGGGGATCAAAGCACTTATAGAGTTACTCCACCGCCTGATGAGGCATCAACTCCTGCATTTGGAGACGGAGTACAACAGCACCTTCAGCCTCTATTGCAAAACACGGAAAAGTCACCAGTATTCTGGATAAATATTTATTTTACACATCGAAAGAATTAAATTTTCTTGTATTTTTTGAAAGATTCATTAAAGTGACTTAGTTTACCAAACATAGCAGCATGATATGCTACTCAAGCACACCAATTATTGTCTGTTAAATGTTGAGCAGATATAGGTTTTCGCTCACTGTCCTATCATTTTTCAATTCCTAAATGTGCTACGTTTCGGTACGGGTGAGAAACAGAGATCTCATTTTACTGCAATATTGTACGAAGAGAAAAGGTTGTAGAGGTTTTGATTTTATAAAATTAACTATTTCCACAGTTTAGTTTAACAGAGTGCACAGAGACAGTGACATTAAGACAACTCGATACAAATATAATATACATATACACATATATTTATATGTATATACATACATACGGACAGACGGACAGACGCACAGACAGACAGACAGACAGACAGACAGACCAATCGATCGATTGATAGATAGACAGGCAGACAGGTAGATAGATAGATATGTAGTAAGCAAGAAATTGTGTACTGACATTCGGCATTTACCAGTTAACGTAATTTGACGAATTTTATTTTTAGCAAGTTGTGTAGTAATTTACCTCGTAAGCTGTTTGAAGTTCTGAGCTTTCAATGCATTTCTTACTCTCTATTTAAATTTGTTCTATCCCGCTTTTATCTGTTCTACTAATGAGTTAAGAAACTATAAAAATATATCAACAAAGTTTCCAAAAGGAATAGTATGTTATGCCTGTATTTATTGAATAGCTGCGCGAAGTCCTTGCTGATGCATCTAAAGAGCACGGAAAATATTATTGATGTAACGACATCTTAACAAAATATTCCATGCTAAAAAGTCGTTGCCAAACAAAAGCCCCTAAAATATCAGTTCTATTTAAAGCATTTTCTGTTCAGTGGCGAAGCGTGGGTTCTGGCCGCTCTTGTGTGATATCCAAATTGTCCGTCCCCCTCCTTAACTCTACTGACAACAACCCCACCTGATACTGCTCCCGCTTCTATAAGTTTTAAAGTGATCTAAACCTTCCATCAAAATTTTATGTTAATTTATATTGCAAACACCAGCTTTATAATTCTTTCTCCTATAGGTATACGGCATGAAATTTGTGGGCAAGTGGATAGTCGATTACATCCACCTCAGTGCTCGACTGCTATATTTACCTCAGTGCTCAACTGCTTGACAGAACTATATTTTATCGGTCCCGAAAGGATGAAAGGTGAAGCAGACCTCGCCAGCAGTTGAACTCAGAACGTAAAGAGTTGAAAGTAGTGCATTTTGTCCGGCACGGTAACGATTCTGCAAGCTCATCACTTTAATAATAATAATAATTCTTCCTACTATTGGTACAAAGCCTGAAATTTTGATGGGAGGGGGCTAGTCGATTACGTTGACTCCAGTTCTTAACTGGCACTTATTTCATCGACCCCGAAAGGATGACCAGCAAAATCGTTCTCTGCTGAATTTGAACTATGAACGTATAAGACGGACGAAACGCTGTTAAGCATTTTGTCCAGCGGGCTAACAAATCTGCTTACTCACCGCCTTAACACCAACCTACTAACGATAGCTATTTTACTAAATTCTTCATTATTTAAAACTTTTATTCAAGCAAAGGCAGTGTTTTACAATAGGAAACAATTTTTTAAACGCGTCATAGTTTTTACAGCAGCAAATATGCATATATAAAGTGATTACACTAATGCGGTTCGCACATTCTGCGCACTTCCACGCTACGCAATTGTTTCTGCTGCCGCTTTTTAAAACAAGATATACTGAAACTAAATTGCTTCAAGCCAAACTTAGCAATGTATACGTGCTACCATTCTTCATTTAACACCTATGCTTATTTGATAGATTTGTACAAACCTATAATATCAGTAGCATATGCAAGATTTCGTCAAACAAATTGTACAAATATTCTAAAGAATAAGCCTACTCCACAATTTGGTGAAGAACTGAATTTTGATGTTAGAACTGGGTAGTTTAGTCTTCTACAACATGAATGGTTCTGAGAATGCTTTTAGTACATAATGATATATAATAATTGCAAGGAAGCTGTGTTGCTTTTAGAAAAGTGTGATGTAAGTAGCATTGTAAATATCTTGAAAACACATTTTGCAACCACATGACTTCGGGTTCAGTCCCACAGCACTGCACCTTGGGTAAACGTTTTCTATTAAAGTGCCTGGCTTTGTGAGTGAATTTGGGGGACGGAACCTATGTAGATGCCCGTCGTATATGTATGTATGTATGTATGTATGTATGTATGTATGTCCCTGTGCTTTGTGTTTGTTCCTCTGGCACTTGGAAAAGACATTGAAGTACCAAATTTAAAAAATATGTACTGAGTCGATTTATTTGACTAAACCCTTCAAGGTGGTACTCCAGCATGGTCGCAGTCCAATGATTGAAACAAGTACAAGGCAAAAGATTTTTTTAAATATCTTTTGGTTACTTGAATAAACAATGTCAATGTTATGTCCCATTCTTACTTCAGTTGACACTTGCGAATATGTATGAGTGAGTGTGTGTGTGTGTGTGTGTGTGTGTGTGTGTGTGTGTGTGTGTGTGTGTGTGTGTGTGTGTGTGTGTGTGTGTGTGTGTGTGTGTGTGTGATTCTTTGCAATTTACTGCTGAATGACTCCATAAAAACTACAAATTTTTTAATGTAGTAACTTAACATTTTTCTCATTCTCTAAACAGACACAACTGTTTGCGTTTTGTTATTAATAATAAAGAATCATTAAAGATTTAAAGTAATAAAACAAATCCTTAGAATATTTAGACTCTAACCCTGATCTTGGCTACATGTTTGAGAGAAAACTAGCAAAATGACACTCAAAAAGTGACAGCTGTTTAAAGTAAAATATTACGAAAATATCCCTACCTTTATAAATAACTGAACTAACAATTACCAGAACATTTTAACATATTCAAGAACACTAAATGTTTTTTTATGGAAAATATTTTGTGTCATGTAAATGAGCCAATTAATTCTTCCTCTTTTGGGATCAATAAATTTAAATGATAATGATATAGAAAATGGTGAATTACAGTAAGGCAGTATCCATTTGCTTAAAAGGACCAAGACTACCATGAATTTGGATGGAAATTTCTTATCACAAAGATGCTGATGGGGAAAGTTCCTGTAGAGATATTGAAGCATTTGTTCTTAATCTCATAATATTACACAATTCAAATGCTAAAAAGAAGCGTGAATATTATCAAAACAAAATTGAGAAATAATATGCAACTTCTAATTCTTGGAGCTGTTCTCCCAGTAAAATATGGCTTGGAAAGGATATGATAAATGCGACAAGACTATTGTTTACCCGAAGCAACGCAAAATAAAATTGGTACAATGGACGCATGCACATATGTAGCTCAGATACACGGCAGCATTGCAGGAAATACTGAAGAATTCAATGATATAGATATTTTCAGAGACTGGTTCGGATATATTTGCTAAGCTTTAATTTCTGCGCCTTTTTTTTTTTTTTAATGAAATAACCAGCATTATTTTTAATTCTTATACAGCATTATTGTGGCAGTTTTTATAGAAAGTTAACAATAAACTGTAATTTTCATTCAGTCTCACTGAGGAAAAGGTTGATCCATCTCTTTCATCTGGCAAAGAAGAACGAGATTCCTTCCTCTGCCGGCTCGCCATCGGGAATGTATCTGTGAAGTGAACGCAGTTGGAAGATTTTCAACCAGTGCTTTTCCTTACGGGTCAAGCCGTCTTCAAATCCTTTTAGTATCACCCTAAGAGGAAGATGAAGTAAAGGAGTGCTGCTTTTCTTTTATTTCTTGGAAAATGGGTGAATGTGGGGAAATTGACGTAGCTAAGTAGTTGTACATTAATTATGCAACAGTAGGGCAGCCTGTAGATACTATAGAACCTGAAGAGTTTTGGCCTTTTCGTTGTCTTTGTCTCTATGTTCTCAAGAATTTCCTTTGTCCATTTGATTATTCCGACGCTGTATTTGATAACGGAAAGAGATCTGGAAATTATAGTTACAATGGTATTTATGCCATTGAGCATTCTCTTTACTCTTTGTAAATATTCTTTCCTGCTTTATATTTACACCATCAAATTTCAAGATTCCTAGATATCTATGCCCATCATCTATATCCATCTCCCGTATCTTATTTTTATTCAGTGAATATATTCCATCATTTTTATGTTATTCTCCTTCTTCATCACAAGAGCTGCACACTTGGAAATACCAAATTCCATTCTGATGTCATTGATAAACTTTCTCTAAATATTGGCAAAAGTATCCAATTACCTTTAAGCTTTTCCTATTATTTAGGGTCATCCTTGAACAATACCTGGTTAACTATACCCTATCTTTCACTAAGACTATATCCAGAAATTACATTTCTTAAATTTAGGAGGGTAAGATAAGAGTAGAAATGGTAGCCTATCACCTTCAAAGATACATCGATCTATTTTGACTTTTTTAAGTGAGTGTCATCAGGCTGTTAGCTCCAGTTTCCAATTTCGATACTTACTCGTATCACTTCAGTGATATTATTTGCAATTTTAACCATTTGAGTGTCTTTAAAATCTAAGAGTGAGGAACCCCATCGTATATCTTTTTTTTTATAGTCGATCCACTCCATTGCTAAATCAATCCGTCTTGTTTTGCAGATTATTATAATTTTGACAATTAATAGTTGGTCTTTAGTCCCGCTTGAATTTATCAGACCTCTCTTTCTATTCGTTTCGCTTTTTTTTTTACAAGTGTACATAGATCTCATTTGCTAACAGTTTTCATATTAGTGACAAGCAAGTTATCGGTCCGTAGTTTGAGACCTCCGCGCTTTTCTGCTTATATTTCTTATTAAGGGCTGCTTTTCTCTTAGTCATCCATTTATTATTTTTTTGTTCTTCAACCAATAAACCTTGTTGTCCATCTGCTTTAGGGACTTTCTAATTAGCTCCTTTGGAAGCCTGTTTTACAATGGACTTTGGAGTGATTACTACGTCAACCTATTCTGTTACTCTTCTTAGTTCGTTATTTATTTCTTCTATTCAAACCACCTCCTCCTTTTGGATATCTTTCTATGTCCCTTATATCACTCTAAAACTTTCTACTTTTTTCTGCATTTAACAATCCTTTCTAATTATTTTGAAACAACATTTTGTGTAGCAATTAATCTATTCTATTTTCTTATCGTTTTATTATCATTACTACTTTTATTTCAGTCCTTCATTATAACTGGTTGAATCGGACAAAATGCTTACTGGTTTTTCGTCCGCTTTTACTTTCTGAGTTCAAATGCTGCCGAGGTCGACTTTGCTTTTCATTCTTTTGTAACCGATATAATAAGTAACAGTCAAATACTGAGGTTAATGTATTCGACCTACACCCTCACCTGAAATTGCTGGCCTTGCGCCAAAATTTGAAATAATAATTATCATCATCGTTATTATTACCATCATCATCATTATTATTATTATTATTATTATTATTAATATTATTATTATTATTCAATAATAACAACAACAGTAGCAGTAATAATAATAATAATAATAATAATAATAATAATAATAATAATCATAATCATAATCATAATAACAATAATAATAATAATAATAATAATAATAATCTTTTCTACTACAGTACAAGGCCTGAAATTTTGGGGTGAAGGGCTAGTCGATCACATCGACTCCAGTACTCAACTGGTATTATTTTATTGACCCTGAATGGATGAAAAGCAAAGCCGACCTCGGCGGAATTTGAACTAAGAACGTAAAACGAACGAACGAATAATAATAATAATAATAATAATAATAATAATAATAATAATAATAATAATAATAATAATAATAATAATTGATTGGAAGTGTTATCATGTACATTGTTTTGTCTTGGTATAAAAGATGGGCTACAGCAAATATTCTGCTTTTTTGATTGGAAGTGTTATCATGTACATTGATTTGTCTTCGTATAAAAGATGGGCTACAGCAAATATTCTGCTTAATACCACAGATTTGCTTGTCAGTTGTTTTACCATAACCATTTGAGCATGTCCCTTGGTGGCTAACGATATGTGCATCTCTGATCATGAGTAGAAGTAGTGGGGGAGCATCATAGCCATGTGTTGAGAGGAATTCTTTGGGGTTTGAATAATTCACCTTTGGAAACACGGGTGTTTTGCTCAACATCCATAAACAAACCTTATTCAGGGATCTTTTGAGCGGAATGGGCTACTCAACCTGAAGAAAATTCTAACTGGGCCCCACCTGCGAGGTCATGCGCTGTTTATCTTGATATGATATCACCATGTTGCGCACATATGGTTGTGATGCATGTGCCTGGTGTACCCTTATCAGACGGGTTGTCATGATGGGTATATTGGGCTTTGTATATTTTACCCCAGTGTCACTTTGATGGCATGCACTGCTCTCTCACTCAATGATAATAATAATAATAATAATAATAATAATAATAATAATAATAATAATAATAATAATAATAATAATAATAATAATAATAAATAAATAATAATAAACGAGGAAAACAAAAGGCTGAGAAAGAGAATCGACAACATCGTATTCCATAAAAAAAAATTGATAAAATAAATATAAATCATTCCCTTCACTCCTCAAAGAAAACAATCATTATAAATAATAACATATCTTTTGTGTTTTTGCTTGAAATTTCATTCTCTAAATTCTTTACCGAATTTCAATTCCAGGAAGTAGTTGATGCAAATATTCTAGAATTCAACACTGCACACAGTTTTCATAAAATGACAGTTGTTTTCACTTATCTATTTAAATATTTTTTTTTCTATTTTGTTTTCCTTTTATAATTTGTTTATTTATGAAGTAACACAGCAAATGTCCGACAAGTTTACATTTAGTTATATTTTCCTTTTTGTTATTTCTCTATTTTTATTGTTTATTTTTTTAATGCTTCTTTGGAATTGCGTATTTAGTTTTTAAAAGCCTTTACTTTATTGTAATCATCATCATCATCATCATCATCATCATCATCATCATCAAAGACAGCAACAATAACAATAACGACTATAATAATAATAATAATAATAATAATAATAATAATAATAATAATAATAATAATAATAATAATAATAATAATATTTTTTGGGCTTCCCCTGCTATGTTAATTTCCTGTTGATGTAAAATGTGAAAAAGAAAGAAAAATAAACTGTGCTTTAAATTTCATTCTACTGTTTACGTTTAAAATGATTGAGAAAATCAAAATAAAACTGCAAAAGGAGAAATAATATAACATTCATGCAAGAATCTTGACCAAGGTTAATGAAAACGATAATAATAACATTGTCAATTTGTATTTTTTTAATATATAATTTTTTCACTTTTCTCTTTTCGAATTTGAATTCTTTGAATCGGTTGAGCCTCAGAACATACGCCTTGAGGCAGCATTTAGTTTTCTCATTTTATGGCTTAAGTTCATGCCTCACCTATTTTTCTGTTTTTTTTTTTACCTTTCGTGAAAGTGGAGTTGATAAAATAAATAATAATAATAATAATAATAATAATAATAATAATAATAATAATAATAATAATAATAATAATAATAGAAACTTTGATTTAATCGACTTTGTCCAATAAACAACAATTTTATGCTTTGAAGAATATGTCAATCGGCCTGAGTTACTAATTTGTCTCTCCGTAAATTTTGTAATCATTGTTAATTTTGCCAAATGATGGAATTTGCTGTTTATTGGAAATGTTGTTGCTGGCATGGACCAGAAGAAGAAGGAAGTGATCTTGTCTTACACAAAAAGAATTAAGTGGATCTCAAGTGAGTATAAATGACTTGAAAACTTAGACACCTATGTAATCGCTAGCAGACAGACAGTCCTCAGCACACCCGCTCTTGACCAAGCATAACATCGAACACGTGATAAATTAAGAAAGAGATAGAGAGGTATAAAAAGACAGACAGGGCAGCCGGTAGACTGACAGAAAAAGAGTGTGTTGCCCTACTACCCGACTAGGAATACAACCAAAGATTAGTAGTTTAGGAAGATGACTTTTGAACACTCGGCTCTATAGAAAACAAAACCTGTCAAAGAGTTGACGAAGAGTCAACTAATGAACGCACAGAAGCATGCACACACACATACACACATACACACATACATGCACGCACACACACACACACACACACATTTATGTATGTATGTATGTCATTACATATGTATATTATAAATGTATATAAATGCACATGCGAGCAAAATGTTTTCACTTCAGACAAACAGTGCTTGTAGTCTTTTGCCATCTTGCCTGATTCGATCGTGGACAGTTTAACAGCTTCAAGCTGTTAAAGGAAAGCACTCGTGTCAAACAAATGTTTATCACTGTAAAAATATGCATAGGTACTTTTCACGTAGCCCCTTTGCTTCCTTTCATTTTAGACAGTGGGTCCTTTGTTGTAGTAATCAGAGTGATGAATTTTTTATTTGTTTCAGTCATTAGACCGAGGCTGTGATGGGACACTGCATTGGAGAATTTTTAGTCGAATGAATAGACCCCAGAACTCATTATTTTAAGCCTGGTACTTATTCTATCGGAGTCTTTTGTCGAACAGCTAAGTTACGGCGACGTAAACACACCAACACTGGTTGTCAAGCAGTAGTGGGGAACAAATATAGACTTAAAGACACACACATATAGATACATACCTATATATATATATATATATATATATATATATATATATATATATATATATATATATATATATATATAACAATAATAAATGAGTATATGCATATATACGTACAGGTATGTGCATACCTACGTCTACCTGTATATATAGGTGCATATCTGGGTACAGGACACTGCAAACAAAACGTAGACAAGAAAATAATAATAACCAGAGTACAGAAAACACACAAGCCACATAGAGAACATTTTCCTTCATCAGCTACCCCCGTTTTAACACCGGCGTTTCGAAGAGTTGGACAGGACGCATCGTTAAAACGGCTCTTCCCATGGACCGCAAATTAAATTTGTATACACAAATTAAACCTGTGCCATGGAGGAATGTAGTGGCGGACAAAAAACAAGACAGGAAAACAAACGGAAAAGAAAGCAAAACAGGAAAACAAATGGAAAAGGCTGTGCGGCCAGACGT
>NC_142944.1:50723758-50731258 GCF_046866305.1 Octopus bimaculoides
TGTAGACAATCCTCACCAATTTCACACATCTATGTATGTGCGTGTGTATATACATACATACATACATACATATATATATGAGTGTGTGTGTGTGTGTGTGTTTGTGTGTGTGTGTGTATATTTATATGCATATATAGATACATATGCATCATATACATATATAAATACATATGCATCATATACATATATAAATACATATACACATCCATGTATATACATATACATATATAAGGATACGTTCATATATATATATATATATATATACACATATATATGCATATATAGATACATATGCATCGTATATATATGCATACATGTATCTACCCATACATATATAAGTATACGTTCATATATATATATATATATATATATATATATATATACATACACAAAAATGCATACATGCACACATCCACATATATTATTTAATGAAATTACAAATCTATTGGGCTATATCTATTTAGACTGGTGTGTGTATGTGTGCGTGTGTGATCACTCCACTAGTAGGTATTCCGAGTAGCTTAAACAACCTACTGGTTCAAAACTAAAATTTAAAAATCGTATAAGGAGTAAATTCGCCTGGACACAATCAGTATAGACATTGACCTAAATCTTAACAGAATTTTCTCACAGAAAGCTCAAGTAAAATTTTAATAGAATTATTTTAGGAAAAGAGAAATTAAGACGTCATAAGAAAGTGTCACGATGTTGTCATGTTAGCAAATAATATATTTATTCAAACTGTACATATTTGATGTCAATACATAACAAACAATACAGAGTAATTTCGCACACTTTTTAAAACAATTATCAGAAAATATATTCAACTACGTAAATGTCCAATTTTTTTTTCTGACGTTCCTAATTATGAAAACAAAATTGTACCCAATTCAGACTCCTAGCTACAAACTGATTTAGCTATTCAAATTTCTAATTAATTTTAGCATTTCAAATAGACTGTACTTGACGTATAAGTAATCTAGTGTCGTGAACAGTAATCACTCATTGGCTCATCTATTTCACTCCTGCTTCTCTCAAAACAGTTTTTCCATTTATTTATTTATTTATTTATTTTGTTTTAAATTCACTCGCTTACAGCATCAACCAAATTAACGCTTTCTCTTCCAACACTGTTGAATCTATCACATTTTTGCTACAACTTCATACTTCCCCTCTATCCATCTCATAAAATTCGAGCGTTTTACTTCTCTCTCCCATCCAGTTTTACTTTTTTTTTTCTTTTCAACTATTTCAACAACGATTACATTGTAATAGGGCTTTCCTATAAGTAGGTTATCTCCCTTGGCTAGGCGGCGCTCCATGTAGATAATTAAACTTCCGGAGGCTAACCCACGCCATTGTTATTGTTTTACGTCTTATCATGGATATAAAGCAGCTTGATGATTCAGCTATCGAAGTACTTACTGTGCCTGAGTTAAAGAAATATTTAAGATTATATGGAGAGTATGTTACTGGAAGAAAGGCGGACTTGATTGAAAGGTTGAAAGGTATAAAAATTCTGTCGATATGTCAACAAAGTAAATTCATCGGACGATAAGTCTGAAGTATCGGACGATACTTCAGACAGGAATAAGCAGAAGCTTATATCTCCTCTCGGTGAAGTATTGCCTGATCTAAAGATCTTTGTAAGTTGCCGAATTTCACAGATAATGACATAATTACCTCGTGCTACGGATGAAAGCAACAGTTAAGGAGTGGCATATTTTACCACGACAGACACGTACACAGCATCGAATACCACGATGTGAGTGAAAGCTGCTCTCACTGTATTGTCCGGTGTCTGGTAATCCCTTCGATACCGACATCAAACCAAAAAAAGAATCCTGACCACAGAGTGTGGGTAATTATGTCAAATGTCACTGGCAATGTGCATTCAGCTGATTGCAACTGTTAAAGCAAGTCACTGAGCATGCGTACATGTCATACGGGAGAGTTCCAATCAGGGGTGGATAACACCTTATAGGAAAGCCCTATACTTCATCCACTTCTTTGACGATTTGCGTCGAACAGTTCTTCTTTAAATTCATTTAAATTCATTCATTTTAATTAATTTACGTGACAAATCCACAATTAGAAAAACCTTATAGTCTGAATAAGAAGAGAATCCTGTCATCTGTACTCGACCTGAGATATTAATAAATGCAGCAAAGTATTAGAACGATACACTCGCCAGGAGTAGTTTCAGTGAAAATCAAGTTTTATATAAATAAGACGCCACCGACTACAAAACAGAGTAGAGCTACGAAGAAGAAATTAATGTATCTATGATCGTAGTGACTTCTCGAAGTTATTATAAACATAAGCAGGAATTTCCAAAATCTAATAAGCGGGATATGTGAGAAACACACATACCCCCAGTACACAAGCACCATAAGCCTTTCAACTTATATAATGGTAAGATAAGTTATTCTTGAATGGACAAAATAGCTTCTCAGATCAAATTCTGCAACTGCAAACGCACACCCATATATTCGCCTTCCAATCACCCGACTTGTGGAAATCCATCAAAATAACCGCATGGATACAGTTACTCCATACTTTAACGAGTCACAGAACTGCAGGTTTGTCTAAATTAAGAATCAGTACTGAAATATCTTAATCAGAGATCAGTGATATTGTTCATTTGCTAACACCGGAAGAAATTCCCATAGGAAAAATTTCTATCATTGGACTATCAGAACTTATAAGAATTAGCTTTAGCCAGTCCCAGCAGTCAGCCTGCCTGCCTGCCTCGTACAATAGCACAAAAGCAGAAGGTATAAATCTGCGAGAAATACGATTACGTGTCCAACTCCAACCAATTTAAAGCAATCTTACTGGTTCCCTACAGCTTTCACATTCTTTTCCCCAAATCATCTCTAAGGTCATACACATGCATCGTGCATACGTGTATGAAACTGATTAATGATGAAGTAAACAGCTTACTATTTCTCCAAAATATATGTGTGTTTGTGTGTGTGTTTGTGTGTGTGTGTGTGTGTTTGTGTGTGTGTGTGTGTGTGTGTGTGTGTGTGTGTGTGTGTGTGTGTGTGTGTGTGAATGAATGATAGTATCTCATATTTTGCATGACAACAAAGATACCGACTCAGACTTTTCATAAATGAACATATGTATCATTCTCAGAAAATTATAATTTAATGAAAATAAAGCAGGGGATTTGACGCCAGATTGTGGTGTAAACAGTTGGTCAATGAATTCCTCGAAGCAAATAACGTTATAGTTTTTAACGCAGACTTGGCGATATATGCATGAATGCTGAATATACTTTTGTATTCAGAAAGCATTGTTTTCGAGACAGCAATTCACATGAGAATATACTCACAGAATCAGAATATCGATCTTTCTGAGACAATGTATAGAAAATATTATTGTAAGAATAATATCAGAAACTGAATTTTGCTACTAATTTTGTATGGAATGGAATTCTATTCATTATCATAACATGCTTAATATCTGTCGTGTTGAAGTGTAAGTTTTCTTTTAAGGTTTATTTCTTCAGCTTTAACAAACAATACACTACCACACATCTTATAAAGATTCCATTGAGAGTGTTATTGGAAATTTTTGGATAAATATATGATTAGCTGTGTTTTAAAAATTTAATAGATCTTTTAAATTTTCCCAGTGCATTTCTATCATTAGAAACACAATACGTTTATTTTGAGCAGACACGGTTGTGCGGTTAAGCAGTTATCCTTAAAATCATGTGGTTGCGGTTCCGATCAACAACGTGTAAGTAGAATTTGATAAGCGGAAACTGTGCAAGACCTCGTCGAATGACACACACACACACACACACACACACACACATGTATATATGTATATTTGTATTCATGCATACTTGTATGTACGTGTGTGTGCTAGTACGTATGAATGTATGTACAGGCATGTATGTATCACATTTAATGCATACATGCTGTCGATAAGTGAATTACTGCAGTATTCGTCCAGACACATCAACGTGATGTGTTAAAAGCATAAAAAATATCTGAGGGAAACGAAAATTCATTCCGCCAGTGGATAGAAATTCCAGATGAATTCTGGCCTTTTTCGGTATTTTAAATGACGCGTACTTGCAGCCAGATACATGCTGCAATCAGAATTCGTCGACTGCGATATAAGAAACAATGAATAAAACTTTCACTGACGTTGCAAATTGCCGCCTGCTTGAATTAAATCTCAGTATATGCAACTGAGTCATTATTAGATTAACAAATCATCTATACCTCATACTTAATTTATATTAACTGTTAAGGGGCCAATTACTACGGTATATTTTCTGGGACTCATATTTATCCCCCACCTCCTGATATTTGCGCTTTTAACACAGCACATTCATAAGCGATGTTATCTCAGAACAAATATCGCAGGAACTAGCCTGTTAACAATGTGTATACTTTAAGTATGATACATAGGTAGCTACTTTGATTTAATACCACCTTGATTGCATATACCGGAATAGATATTAGAAACAAGCACCTCCATACATATACTAATATAAACATATATATTTGTGAAAGAGCACTTAATATAACCACCGTTCACTATGGACAAACAATTCCTAGGCATACATACATGTACATATATACATAAATACACACACACATATATATACACACATGTGTGTGTGTATGTGCCTGTCTTTGTGTATGTGTATGTGTTTATGTGTTTGCATAAGGGAATGCTTGCTTCTAACACTAGTTAAAAACTGATGTGTTTAAAATGTTAACGTAAGTACTCTATGAAGATCAATAAAAATATGTACCAAACTGTAATAACTACGGATGTCAGTATGATCGATTAAACCCTTAATGATTATAGCCCATCATAGCCAGAATTCAATGAATGAAACCGTATAAAAAAATAAAAGAATTTTATAACAGTTCCTTCTTGGAAGTTTTCAGTTGTGAAATCAATAATAGTAACTGTAGTGTTATATAGGTTTAAGTCCTAAAGTCTAAAGATCAACATATTAATATCTAAAGTGTTCGCTAATCATAGTCTGGAAACCATAGCGCATAAAATACGTAGTTTGGTTTATAGACAGATGTGATATTTGTACTTGAGAAGTTAGTAGTAGCAGTAACCAAGAAATGAAGTCCACGATTTGGTCAGATGAGTCAGTTGAAAACCCCTTAGCTTGTTATCTGGGTGAGGGAATGTGAAATAGTAGATATAGCGACTGAACTTAGGAAAATGTGAGAATACCTTCATACATTTCTCTATCTATATAAAAGAGTTCCTCTGTTAGTACAATAACTATGTACAGATTAAGATGTTGATTGGTAGCGATACATGAACCTGAATCGTGGTTGTACGAGGGGGGGGGGGGTGCTGAAAAGTTCCTAGCTTTGGGTAAATGATAGTACAGGAAGATCGGTTAATTACGATTTTATTCAACGTATTCCCTTCTCAGATTCATGCTTATTGTAGCGGTCCTTCACTTTTCTGAGCTCTATAAAAGAACTCGGAAGGTTGAGCCCCCATTCAGAACTTTCACGATAACCTTGGAAGTTTTCAGCACTCCTCGTACAATTTCGGTGAAGATTATAGAGAAATGAGGTAGACAAGATCCATTAGATGTGCAATATTAATCTACATGAAAAGGTAGAAGAAACTTAGAGATGAAAGAATGTTAGGTATTTAGGAATTCTATGGAAGGGAGATAAATTGCACAAGTAAGATGAGAAGTGAACCGATGGAAGTAACGCAAAAGTGAGTTCCGCTGGAAATCGAACTCAGGCTGCCTCCCAATCACATGGTTCCAGGTTCAGTCCCACTGTGTAGTACCTTGGGCAAGTGTCTTCTACTATAGACTCGAGCCGACCGAAGCCTTGTGAGTGGATTTGGTAGATAGAAACTGAAAGAAGCCCGTCGTATATATATATATATATATGTATATATTGTATTATTAATGACGGTTGCCTATCTTCTCTCCACATCACCAGTTTTTATTGAAACAAAATATTGCTGACTTGGGCCGGGACAGCTTGGCATTAACTATGAAAGATTAGACAGCAAAAGATCGAAATGAGTACTATATGTGTTTCTGATTCCTCCTACAAGTCCCTAGCAAACTTTAAGCGTTCATCATTTATTTATATCTTAAACAAAGATGTACGATAAACATGAGTCGATTGTATTTTATCAATTTATAACATTGATTTCTTACTTACGGACAAAGCTAAATTTATCAGGTAGACGCATAGTCTACCCAAGAATTTAATAGGTATTTATTTTACTACCACTAGATGAATGAAAAACCAACATAATACCAGCCAATTTTCAATACTAATACTAAAAGCAGTTTTCAAGTGTAATCGATTTTTCTGGCTAGAATTAGTGAAGAATGTTTTGAACTTCTTTAATGTTGCTCCAGCTTAGGACTGAAACGTATAAAGGAATAAAAGAATACACACACACCTACACATGCGCACGCACATACACACACATTACATCGGTAATATTTACATTATTAAAACTACTTCTAATTGAAAATTTAATTTTGTTTTACTTGTGGATAGATTTTACGCTGGCTGCATATATACCTCATACCAGTGATTCTAATTCGTTTCGAGGTTGACTCGGGTATATGGTACTGATGAGCTGAAATAATAGCGAAATATCGATAACTACCGTTCTCGTTCCCCTATGGGACGATTTGATGCTTCTGGTGTGAGGTATTCTTAATATTCAATGTCCTAAAGGGATTTTCCCTGAACAGAATTACGCAGCTAATAAGCGTGTGAATAAAACACAAATATTACGTATGTGATATCGGTAATGTTTACATTATTGGAGATGCTTCTAATTCAGAATTTCATGTGTGTGTGCGTGTGTGTGTGTGTGAAGGCGCATGACTTAGTGTCTGGGCTGTTACCCTCACAGATGCGAGATTGTGATTTCGATTCCCAGACCGGGGCTTCAGGTGTGTTCTTGAGCAAAACAGTTCATTTCACGTTGCTCTGCGATCATTTCGACATCTGACATGTGACACCCGTTGCACCTGTACAGGTAATGTCGATTTCATGGAGAGTGCGAGTTTATGTGATCACAAACATTTGATCACTATAAACAAATCATTTGTGTGGTTGTTCAGCAAGAAATTGCAGAATCCTCATAGTCCCTAACGACAGGAGAGCCCATGATGTATGATATATATATATATATGTATATATATATATATATATATATATATATATATATATATATATATATATATATATATATATATATATATATATATATATATATATATATATATATATATATATATACATACGGTGTACATTTAAACACATGAGAGATGTCCATAATAGGACATCTAAACCGCTAGAGGGAGCAGTCAAACTCCAAACCACAATTAGGGATAATTTTGAAAGGGAATGAAAAATAAAAACATTTACCATCTATTTCCTGAACCATGGTTTCAAGCTATTTTCAGCAACATAAAATAATTTGCTAGGCCAGCTATCATCA